>NC_057794.1:93703447-93705636 GCF_018294505.1 Triticum aestivum
ATCTGTCTCTGAATCCTCCTCTGAGGAGCTATCTATAACCAGCGAGATATGCGCTTCGTCAGATAGCATAGTCTGCTTTGAAGACCTTGTTTTCACTCCAGAATTTTCCATCACCGTGTCAAATGGCTGATGCACACGAAGAGCAGTTGAATGTAATAACATTGTTGACAAATGTAATATGTAACGGAAAAAAGGATGACCTGATATAATTTACATATAAGATGACTGGCTAAGCAGGATGGCATTGCAAAATTCACATATATGATGCCTGGCTAAACAAGATGGCGTTGCATAATTCACATAAACGATGAATAAACTAAACAGATGGCATTCGCACAAAGGATGTCTAAACTAAGCAGATGACATATTTGATGTATAAAGTAAGCAATGCAAGACACCATATGCATGATATAACCAACATCAGCATGCCAAGTTAGAGCGAAGACCTCAGGGGGTAAATAGGAGTTGTCTTCTCCTTCTAAATCCCCCTCAGTACAGATATCTTCCTCTCAATTACAATCCGAAATGCGTGGAGGGGGGCTGCCTTTGCGCCTACCATGGAGCAACATCTGCATGAAATTTTATTGCCACACAAGGCTCGTCTCTTTTGCTCTACATGTTTAGTTCCATTGTTTAAATAACTGTCATGCATAGGAATAAAACATAGTGAGATTATGTAAGGAGTGCATGCAGAAATCCAGAGTGATGGTGGCAACCTGTGGATAGACCCAAAACCAATAATAGCAGGCAGATAATGGCTTCAGTTAAAAAAATACAGATAATGGCTTCTTTGTTGTTTGTTTCCCACCCAACATGAAACTCATAGTAGACACCGGAGATTAACCAGATAGTAGATAGATACTATTGATAGCAGCCCCAATATGTACCCCACAACCATTTAAAAACTCAAGTTTGACCATTAGTTTGGAGCTGACTCAGAGTCTAATCGGTGAACAGGACGATAAAGTAGCATGTAATATTAAGCGATGCATAACGTAAGCAGACACAAAAGAGTGCGACCTCTCTTGCGGACCCGTGTAGTCCTCGAGGTCATATGCTCGGTTGATGATGGTAGTGCAGTTTTCATGGCTGCCAGCGGCGGGGAAGAAGATCTGAGGCGGCGAAAGACAGTCTGGAGGCCGGATCCCTGCTGTGCTGGACCCTTCTGTCATTGGAGCAGCTGAGCTGGGGTGGACGACAGCGCAGCAGGAGCGGGACAAACCACGCAAGGTTTTCTTTGACAACTATCTGTAAGAGAAGTAATTATGTGAGGGCTCGTTTGAATTGGAGGATTCCAACAATGCAGGGATAGGAAATAGACAGGAATAGGATAGGAATGTACGTGCAAAACAGAGAATTTAAAAACACATGATTTCTGCCAATCTGGGTGTTTGATTCACAACAATTGGAAGATCACAGGATGCAAAGAAGCATGGTGAGATTAATTCAAACCACAAGAAAATGTACGGTGAAAATTAAAATTCCTACATTTTTTCTTTCAAGGAGACACTAAAGGAACAAATCCGTGTGCTCAGTGGACAATATATATAACATGTAGAGTAAAAAAGAGATGCAACAAGTGTACAACCTCTTTGGTGAAGCCATGTTGATCTCAGCGTGATTGGGTTGGCCGGTGAGGATGCTCCGGTTGACTTGGCTGTCGGAGGAGGGGAAGAAGATCTTAGGCATATGGAGATGGACCCCGAGTACCGCTCCGCTGTGATGGAGGGTTTCGTCATTGGAGCAGCTCCGGTGAGTTGTACGACGCCGAGGCTAAAGCAGGACAAGAGAGACAACGAACAACGTTAACCTGAGTGGAATTCTAATAGCATCTCCAATACATGACGTAAAATACATAACCACAAAGTGCTAGATGTAAAATACATCAGCCGCTCATCTCTGAACTTAACTCTCGAAACTGAATTTAACTGTCGAAACTGAACTTAACTGTCGAAACTGAACTTAACTGTCGAAACTGAATTTTGCCGTCGAAACTGAATTTTGCTGTCGAAACTGGACGCACTAGCAAGGTGAGGCTACACGTCGGTCGACTGACTTTTTCATCTCTGGTCAGTCGATTTTGCAGCCGTTGGATACGAAATCAAGGGCCTGCGGTTCATCTTCAACCTCCACCCCCCTGAGCCGGCCAAACAGCAGCCCCCCGCCGCCCACAGTGCACCGCCCTGCCC
>NC_057794.1:93705948-93708975 GCF_018294505.1 Triticum aestivum
CCCCACGCCACCGCCCCGCCACCGCCGGTGACCACCGCCCGCATCCTGAACCCTAAGATAGATAGTGGGGTGCCTCTCCGGCGAGCCCCCCTCCCCGCTGCGGCTGGTTCTTCCTTCACCCCGGTGACATCGGAGTGAAGTGTAGCTAAATCGGAGCAGCATCGCAAGCAAGAGCAAGAGCGAGAGCAGCAACACGAGCAATAGAAAGAGCAGACCAGGCAGGGGACCGAGAGCAAGAGCAGAGCAGCAGCGCGAGCGAGAGCTAAAGCAGCAGCAGGTCCTACTGATGTGGACGTCTCCACCGAGGGAGTGACGCCGTGGAGGAAGTGGCTGGCGACGCCGTCGTGGATGGAGCCGCGCCGTGTCGGCTCGGGACCGAGCGCTGGTAGCACCGTGAGATCGAATCAAGAAGAAAATGCGGCGATTAGTGTACAACCTCTTTGGTGGCGTCGATTAGGCCACAGCTTCATCCGAGGAAACGGTGATGATGATGCTCTTCTGGTGGTGCAGGTGAAGACGGCGGTGTGGGAATGGAGGTCGCGCGAAAGACGAGGAGAACGTCGGGGCAGCTCCTTGGAGGTGGAGGACGGGGTGCCTGAACCGGCGGGACGATGAGATCGACGACGGATCCTCATCCGGTATGGTGGATGAGGGACGTCGAGGTGTTGCTATGGACGACGTCGTCAGGAAGAGGCTCCGGCTGGGTGGCGGACGGAGCAGGGTGTGGGGTTTCATCGCGGGTTTTCGCGGCCTCGGTGTACGAATGGGTGGGCGGATGGGATGGCAGTGGGGAATCATGGCTTAGAGACGCGCTTGTCCGAAATGTGGGGTAAGTTACGAAAGTACCCCCACCGATTTGAGGCGGTTCTTTCGGTTCAGGGGTACCACGGGCATTTCGTGTGTCAGGATTTCACAGGAGGTGGGAGTTTTCGCGCGCGTTGTAATTTCGAAATAGCAAGGTGCGGGTTGAGATGGAGGGAGTTGTCGGAGCACAACAAGACAAAGATATATCTTAAATATTTCAGGCTAACAAGGCGCTGGTTGAAATTTCCGGACAAGCCTAACATGTACTGTACCAAATCAATGTGCCCTACAAATGTCATTCAAAACTTTGAATTCATGCTATGTTCAATTAAAATATTTCGCTACGTGTATAATGCATGCAACCTACTACTCAAATGAACATTTTAGTGCATTCCAAACGTATATACTACCGCTTCAATATGAACTAAATTTGAATTCATTTCTCTATTTGAATAAGATCTACAGTAATGATTGTTCTGAAGTCAAAGCATTTGAATTCGTTTCTCTGTTTTAATAAGATATACAATCATCATTATTGTCAAGTTAAACCATCGTTTGTGTATTATCTTCATAGCACACCACATGATTAGTCTCGAGTTACATATGAACTATGCGTACTATATGAACTCGAACTAGATTTTCTGAATCCACTTTATTTTGATTTCAAATCACATTACATTTCTAGCTCTAGCTAGATCTTCATAATCTAAACCATGTCTCATATGTATAATGTGTTTATCACATTATGTATGGTGCCCCGCCCCCTACTCCTACAAGTATTTAGATGTGAGTTGCAAACACCACACATTACCACAAATTCAAATAAAATGTGAGAATGTTCAATATATAGTATTGTTTAGATTGTTCGATATTTAGTTGTAAGCTGCAAACGCCACACATTATCACAAATTCAAATAAAATGTGAGATTGTTTGATGTATAGTATGGTTTACATTGTTCGGCATTTAGCTGTGAGTTGCAAACACCATGCATTATCACATTATGGTATAACATGTGCACAGCACATGTATCACCGCTATATTCATGCATGCAATGTTTTAAACACTATGATCTCCTATTCAAATATATGAATCCGCTTTCATATCAAATTATGATCTTTGTTAGTCTCTTACACCCACACAATTCTCTAACCTTTGTAGCTACCACTAACTTTCTCTTGTGCATGCACACGCCCTCCTCGCCCTCCCCCTCCCTCGGCATTCTATCCACCGGGCACATTCATTTTTTTCTTTAGGTCATTCTCCCAGAGTCTCCACAACTCCTTTCCGACACACACCGATCGATAAACCTCTCCAGCGATGCCTGCCTACAACATACAAACACACCTTCAATCTCCTCCTTTATGTGTCCTTGCCTCGTGTCTCTCATACGGTCAGACACACGTGTAAACTCTCGCCCCTCTTTTCATCGCTTTTTCACAACCGCACACTCCTCCCCCTATCTAGCTAGTAGTTGGGCCTCTCGCACCACCTCCTAGCTCCATTCTCTCTGTCTATCCGTCTCGCTGGGCCTTATTAGCCTCTAACAAATGGATGTACACCGATCGATCTATCGCTATACATATAGCTAGCTAGGTCCTTATAACTTGTTTTTACCCACACGTCAATCGATCTACCTCATTAGTTGTGTCTCTCCCTTCCTCCGACAAACAACAATTGATCTACCGATCTAGTTAGGTTTGCTTACCAAACACATGGTTCCCCTTCATCATCCATGGATGCGTCCCGACAGATCTATCATGCACAGGCACACATAGAAGCACATCCCCACTCTTATTGATAACATTGCAGTTCCACCCTCAGTTTGTCTAGTAGGCCTCTCCCACCATCTTCGAGAAGCAACTCCATCACCCATCCAGCACTCAAACCCTGTCCCTCCCTCTCCCTCCCTCTCTCTCTCCTCTATCTCTCTCCCATCATATTTCCCGTCCTTCAGTTATGTATGGATGTTGACCGATCTCCCTCAAGACATAGTTGGGTCTCTCCTTCTCAACACATATACGAGTCATTCTACCTCTATAGTTAGGCCTCTGCCTACCCCTCCCACCACCCCCTCCCCCCCCCCACACACACACTTATACATCGAGCGCTCTAGTCATATCTCCCTGCCACACACAAACTTGACGTGTGCCCTCTAACGTTCCGGTAGGCCAGTCGCCCTATATCTTTGACTTGTACACACACACAATTTCGATGGCTCTCTT
>NC_057794.1:93708985-93721939 GCF_018294505.1 Triticum aestivum
GCTCTAGTCATGTCTCCCTGCCACACACAAACTTGACGTGTGCCCTCTAACGTTCCGGTAGGCCAGTCGCCCTATATCTTTGACTTGTACACACACACAATTTCGATGGCTCTCTTCATCGATCTCGCACCCACCCACTTGATCCTCTCTTCGACTCTATCGATAGCTATGACCCCTCCCTCTCTTCTCGTGGATTGCCCGACCCTCTATGTATGATATGGATAGGCCTCCATTTCACACACATTGCATGCAAAATTTTGTTTGAGATGTCATCGACACATATTCCCACAAATAATTCACGAAATCAACCCCCCACCCCACCCCCACCCCAAAACAAAACACTCACGAACGCGGTTTGTATCTCTCACACACACCCACATAGGTGGGGAACGTGCACGAAGTGAAGAGGTGCATGCACGGCGCACGTACTCCCGTCTCTTTCCCAACCACACCCGCATGGGTACACGGTGGAGCTCATTTCTGTACGAAAAAGGCAGCCCACGTGGTAATTTGGCACGTGTGCTGGTTGTCCACTTGGTGGAGGGAGGATCATCTACCACGGGTGAACAAACAAATTGCGACTTGACGTGTTATGTTAAAAAAAGAGGCAAACCATGTGGGGCCTACCTTAGAGGCAAGGCTCTATACACCGGAGTACTTTTGATGTGTCCCATCAACTCGCAGAACGAGGAGAAGCTTGCTTAGTACGCCGTCTCCCCCGCCCACGGGCGTGGTGGCTCGCAGGATGAGGTGAAGCTTGCTTACTACACCTTACGCCCGCTCCCTCGCCCATGCGCGTGGTGGCTCGTAGGACGAGGAGAAAAATTTACTACTCCCTCTGTTTACTCCTCGCCCCTACTACCTTGGTTATAGAGATTATATCATATTGTTTGGAATATATATGTCCTTTAGTAGATTTCAATATGAACTACTAGTACATACTCCAAACACTGATGTATATAGACGTATTTTAGAGTGTAGATTCACTCATTTTGCTCCGTATGTAGCACTCTCCCTCGCCCCTCGACCCTCGCCCACGTGGTGGACGTGCAACAATTCATTCGGTCTCATATAGCCAGAACGATATATACTGCACTACCATTATTTCTCGACTTCCCGAAGAGGCGAAGAGCCAATCACAAGGTCAATATTTTGGAGATGCCAAGCGCAAGGTTATAGGAGAACGAGTAGTAGGTGCTGCGTCATTTATAAATAAAGTTTTTTTCTTCAGTGGCATGTACGCAATATGATAGGTTCATATGGAGAGAAAAGGAGTACATAGTCAGGACGGGCCAGCCTACACGGTTGCTTGTTGGGGTTGCTCTCTTCACACTCTCTCGCACAAAACGATTGTGGCCACATCTCTAACATCCCGGTGGATCACGTCCGCTTGGGGAAGGGGTGGATGCTTAGTGTAGATGCGGTGGCCGTCGCCGATGGTGAAAACCCACTGTTGGCACGTCCCGATCAGGGGTCCCCGCCGTTCTCTCTCACAAAGCCGGTGAGGTTGCCTTCATCCCTTGCTCACTGCCGCGACGTGGGCAGTTGCCGCCTCCCGCCGCCCTCCTCAAGGTTGAGCTACGTCCCTCAGGTACAACTCCCTTTACAGCCGGCTTGCACCACTGCTCCAGCTGCCCACTGTATTTGTGGATATTTCTCTACTTCTTTGCCCCGCACATACCTCTACTGGCTTCTACATACTGTATTTGTGATGAGTTTATGTCTCATCAACTAGTCCCAGTAATCATATTCTAATCACGCTTGTTCAATTTCTTTGCCACAGGGATGCTCATCTCGATTTTGGTGAAACTGCACAAAATGATCCGATGGTCAAAAGGTTGCAAACTTCATTTATTAGGAAGCTCGAACGTTGCCAGCAAATTGAAGCCTGGTCAGGGTTCACAGTTCAAGGGCTAGGGACTGCATGGATTGTTTTTTTCTTTAGCTGCCTCTGTTCCAAAATAAGTGTCAACTTTAGTAGTAGTACAACTTTGTACTAAAGTTTGCACAAAGTTGAGAAACTTATTTTGGAACAGAGGGAGTACATATTTGCTATGATCTGTCAATCATTGAGATGCAATAGCATGCATGTTAGTCTCCTTTGTATTTGATGAAATGTTGCAACGGGCAACCTCGGACGCAAGATACATGTAACAGAAGCTGGAAGCTTCATAGCATTGTACAAATTTATCTCGCTGATAAATTACATTACATACTATACTAGTACTTCCTCCGTTCCTAAATATAAGTCTTTATAGAGATTTCACCATGAACCACATGCGGATGTATATAGATGCATTTTAAGTGTAGATTCATTCATTTTGTTTCGTATGTAGTGGAATCTCTACAAAGACTTATATCTACTAGTAATAGCTAGCCCCCACTACTAGGAATTCTCTATCCTCTCCTTGAGCCACGTCATCAAAATTGATGTAGCCGTTAGATGAAGTAAATCAGTCCATAATAGCCGTCTGATCTTGACGTTGAGAGGCTCCGCACTAGGCCACATGCAAGCATGCAGAAATACCGTGCCACATGCATGTGAGTGGGTTTTAAATCACATCAACATGTCTGCATGCAAGCATTCACCGGTAGCATGCATGTAAGTGAGCTTTTAAGTCCCATTAACATGTCAGAAAGAAAAATATAATCTCATTATGCAGTAGGAGTTCAGGAGTTGGCTGATCTTTTTTCCTTACGTGGGATGATCTAAATGATGATGGGAGTTTATTTAGTTTGGCTACCACATTTGTCATGCGGTTATAGAGTTTTTTTTGTTCTATGAAATCGATAATTTTGCGCAGAGAGATATACCGCTGTTCCGCGCCAACGCGCGGGGACTCATCTAGTAATATTTAGGAACGGAGGGAGTATTATGTAAAGAGTTAGGTGTCGCATGGTGATAGTAGTGTGAGGTGGGCCATGTAATCACTGAGCCTGCGTGTTTTCACTGCTCTTGCACGCCTCCGCTGTAAGAATGGAGAAAATTGTAATCTAGTAGTAGTAGTATACCTCCTTTCGCCGAAAGCGTGGGACATCCAGCAATCCTACCACCTCAGTAATAAAGACCAATGAGCCGTCAAATCACATAGACCCAGCTGTAAGTTGGACGGACGAAGCAACCATCACTCTTGCACCAGTGAGAGGTCGCGTCCGCTCTGCCCGGGCATGAATGCGGCACCGATTCTTTGGAGCGGCGCTGACCGTTTCAGGCGGGAAGCGCGCGGGGGCAATGGAGGGGCTTTGGGTGGGCCAGGTTGGTCAGGAGCGGGCGTGGCAGCTATCCGCATGTCCCTACCAGACACGCCCGGAAACGAGAGGATGCACCGACTCTCGTGGCCAAAATCATACACTACACAACATCTCTCTATAGGAGTAGGTCGATCTGTCGCTCTCTCTAACACACACACACACACACACGCACCTTGGTCCCGTTGCACCTTCTAACGTGACTTATTACACCTAGACGGAGGGAGTAGTAAGTATACGAGATACGGTGGCACACTGACTTAAGTCGAATACAAGTGGCCAAAATTTGTGTGCATGTTATAATAAGGATTCACTTAAAATAGTACGTGAGCGAACAAAGGGATCAATTGGACAGTGTTCCCGAGCAGTAGCGAGATGTGTGAGGTTGGAACTTTTAATTTTTCTTATTAATTTGTTTGTTTCACCCTCTGACTGGTGGGACCCAACGTACTACGTGGAGAGAGGTAAGGTGACTAAGGCTGCATTATTTCTGCACCACTGTGGATAGTCTTACCACCAAAGCCACATGACACGATTATGATTGAAATCCCAGTGACTCCCACACACAAAAAAAACACGGCATGCTTGTCACACGAATGCAGGAATGTATAAAAGGTTATTTCCCTCTCGCTGAACATAACGGGAGGGTTGCGTAGCTGGTTAGCCTGTTTGCTCACTCTCTCGCCCTCTCCCGCTGGAGCCTTAGTGCTTGTAGTTGCTCTCTTCACACTCTCTCGCCCTCTCTAGATCTAAACAAGACTTCGTTGGCCTCTCTCTCCCCTCACTGTTGCTCAAAGAGCCGGCAGGATCCGTCCGCCGGGAAGGAAAGGAGGCTTAACGCTGTCGCCGTCGGCGAGGGACTACCGGCGCAGCTGTTCACTTTCCACCCAGCGGCGGTGCAGGAGGGCCTCCGACCCCTTCTTCTTCGCCGCCGTCCCGTCGCCCACCGAAGCACGCCCCAAGAACCTTAAGGTATAATTTACTTACTCCACATGCATTGCTCTAGCTACATGTATACCATGAATCTAGGACGTGGTTCAAAGAGGAAAGGAGTGGGGGAAAGTAGTGGGAAAAGTTGTATATAGAATGAATCTAGGACGTGGTTCAAAGAGGAAATGAAGGGGGAAAGTTGTATAGCATTAATCTAGGACGTGGTTCAAAGAGGAAAGGAATGGGGGAAAGTAGTGGGGAATGTTGTATCGCATAAATCTAGGACGTGGTTCAAAGAGGAAAGGAAGGGGTGAAAGTACTAGTTCAAAAAGGAAAGGAAGGGACAAGGCTGTAGAGTTTGAGCAGGACTAGATTTGTTGCGCTCACATAGGGAAAGGCTTCTAAAGATAACAAAACTGGGACCAACACAAATATGCTCCTTGGTTGCTTGTTCTTTGTTGCAATAGACTGTGCATGACCACAGTACATCGGTAGATGCACATGGTGCTGGTGCGTCCACTGTCCCGTGCAACTCATTAGCTGTTGTTAATCTAAGGCCCTGTTTGGTTAAAAACTCCCTAGTCCCTACCTACTGGGTTCCAGGGACTAAACATGGACTAGAGGTTATTAAATGACATGCTAAAAGACCATGTTACCCCTAGTAATGAACTAATAGAGACAAGGTGCAATGCGTGGCAGGGGCAACTGTTGGAAAAAGTCCCAAAAAGACTCCCTCGGGGTCTTCTTTCTTTAGTCCCAAATCCCACTTTTAGTCCCTAAAAGTCCCTCCTCTTTGGTTTAGATGGGACTGACACGAAGTTTTTTAGTCCCTACACCAAAATGTCCCTGTAAACAAACACCCTCTAATAATGTCATTGGAAAATTGACGCAATGCCACAGTTAAAAGCAAATTACATGTTTAATGAATTTTATTGTTAATATAATCTCTATGTTAATATTAATCAATGCCACCGTTTGAGAAATGCTACTGTCTTGCTTTCTTTCCCATTTAGATAAGGTAGATGCTTCTTTTTGTTGGCTTCTGTGCCATCCACCGTTATTGACCACTAATTGTTTCCTTTGCACCTCTGTGTAAACAGGGTTATCTGCTTCACCTTGTTGCCATTGTGACCTTTTGTTGCACTGCACAAAACACTTTTGTTTTAAGAGTGTTTTGTGCAGTTCAACCAAAATGTCACACCGACAACGTTGCTTGATTGCTTGATCTTAGTGGAACTGCACAAGAGGAGATCTTACTTCCTATCCGTTAAGGCGAATTTGGTTCAGATCTTCTTCTTGTGAGTTGTTTGAATTCCGCATCATGAGAGGTCAATACTAGCCTTCTTTCACATGATTCTGCAGTGTGCATTCATATGTTGTGCTACTTGTACGATAATGTTGCTTGATTTTAGTGAACTGCACAAATGGAGACAAGACTTCCAATCTGTATGTGCACCGTAATATCCCATTGAGGTAAGATAAGGATATTTCACAACTGCTGGCCTGTATTTTGCCACTTTCATCAGAAAATTAAGTTTAGTACTATACTTGTGCTCCCTAATTGACATGCCAAATCTTACATTGAAGGCGAAGCTTGTTTGTTATTGAACCAAGTGATGAAGGGGAAGAACAAGGGGAAGAAAACAAAAATCAACTCCCGGTGCTGTAATGAAGCACTGGAACTGTGATGACACAAGTAATGATATAGTTTTGCATCTTAATTTATTGCTATGGTTGGAACGAGCAATTGTTTTGCCACTGATTTGATGCCACTCTTAATGTAATATGTAATTATCTCTACTTGTGCAAACAGGGATCTTCTTTGAAGATACCATATATTTTAGTGGAACTGCACAAGAAGATGTTGGAAACATTAAACTAATCGAGGAGTATATAGTAAGCATGGCCACCACCGTAGATTGCAACAGATGGTTCCAGAGAATTTCTTCATCTGTATGCTCTACACAATAAGCCTCCTGACAAAGGTTGGTACTCGCCCACTGATTTCATCCATATGATTGAGCTTTGTCATCTCTATTGGTGTTGTGCTACTATTTACATACTGTCATGAAAAAGTGGTATTGTCCTTGAGAAGTGCTTCATATGTGATGTTTTAAATATTTCCTTTCCTTTTTTTGAGCAAACAGTGATGGAAAACCCTGCCCATTCCACAATCATAGGCATTTGATATTTTGGAATGGGATAACCTTGTCAAATTTTGCTCATTGATTTTAGCAAGACATGCGTTTGATATTTTCGAATGGGACGCCCTTGCTGTCAGCAGCGTCGATCAATTTTTTCTTCATTCTTTAGTTGTGAAGTAAATATTGCCTCTGACATGTGAGTCACTGAGATGCATATAATCATCGATTGTTTTGAATGCTCTCTATGAATTGCCAGGCCTGTGTGTTTGATTGCAATGTACAGAAACGCTAAAAACCTGCTCAAACTCTTTGTACTCCTTCTGTTCCTTTTTACTTTGCACATTGTGAAAGTGCATACTTTTTTGTATAAGATTGGTCAAAGTAGAGATACTTTGACTGCAGACAAAACTTGTATGCGGACTAGAAAGGACCGGAGGGAGTACATGTAAAACTGCTGCAAACGAGGTGATCACCCTGGGAATAATGCTAGTACATATTGTTTTGCATGTTCATCCAGTGCCAGTGATACAGGAATTCGAACTAATCAAAATAAATTCATTCATACATGGTCGGATTTCATATAAACATGCCAGATTTCATTACATTTCATACATTCTTCAACTAAAAAGGGGTGCGCTGGAGGTATAATTAATTAACCGAAGCTACCCACCTGTGTCCCATTGAGCCGAACAGAAGCTTCAGTGACTTAACTGCAGGTGCAGTTGCGTAACTGACATGTGGCCTGTTGGGCCCATGTGTCGGTCAGCCAACTGCACCAGCAGTTAAGTAGAAGCAACGTTATTCTCCGGCAGAACTCCCTGACTCCACGTCACCGCCAAGAAGCTAACCGACCGTCAATGGTCAACCCGCCTAGCTTGGCTTCAACATGAGGGTAGCAGCGGTGGCCTTACTTGGACCTGAGCGGCGGTGACCTACTATGTTCTACTCTTCCTCGTTTTCTGTGTGGCGCGACCTTGTTGGCAGCGGGGAAGGGCCTCGGCGGAGCCGGCGATGTCCTCTGTCTCGTTGCCGGTGGGTGGCGCCTCAGCGGAGTGGTGGAAATCCTCCCCCGCGTTGCCGGCAGGGTGGGGCCTCGGCTGAGCCGGCGATGTCCTCTGCCTCGTTGTTGGCGGGGCGGGGCCTCGGCGGAGCCGGCGGTGTCCTCTGCCTCGTTGTTGGTGCCGCGGGGCCTCGGCGGAGCAGGGCCTCATCGATGCCAGTGGAGCGGGGACTCGTCGGAGCCGGCATTGTCCTCTGCCTCGTCCTCGGTCTCGCCAAACAGCGCCTTGCCCGCTTCATCGCCCTCTTTACTAGCCTCTTTGTAGGCGGCCGCAGCCTTCGCCACCTGCATGCGCTCCCGCCAGCACTTGAGGCGGCCCTTGCGGGCGGAGCGGTATGAGTCGAGCAGCGCCTCCTGCTCCGCGGCGATCTGCTCCTCCGCCTGCAGATGCTTCTGGAGGAGATGGTGGTTGTAGGCGGCGTCGGCCTGCGCCTCCCGGAACTGCTCTTAACGCATCTGCCTCACACTGTCCATATATTGGGCACGGGCCTCGCCGATGGTCATGGTGCAATGCACCGGTGAGGATGGCGTGGAGGAGGGGGTTGGCGCCGGATCGTCGACTACCATGTTCTCCATTGGGATGTTGTCGTCCTCTGGCTGCCTGCTGGCCAGCCGATCGGCAGCAATGACTGCCATCTCCTTGTGGTCCGTTGTCCACCCATCCCAAAGAGCGCTGGAGCGCGAGGAAGCCATGGTGGGAAGTAGTGGTGTGGACAGGGGAAAGGGAATGGATGCGGATGACTGCGGCTATGGCCGGCGCAGTAGTTTATATAGCAATGGTGGGCGGGCGGAGGGACGGACGTGTGGCGCCAGAGTAGCCGCCTCGGGAACCGCATATCATTAATGTGGGCGGCAGATGGACGGACGGACGACACTTGTGTCGTTTGAAGGCGGAGCAATCGCCTGCACCGGGAAGCGGGACGGGTGGCGCTGACTGTTTCGAGCGGAAAGCGCACGCGGGCGAGGAGATGACTTTACTTGAAGAGGATGACAATGGGACCCACCAGGTCCATAGCCTCATGCACGCAAGTGCCTCCTTATTATTTATATATATATATAACTATACTCCCTCCGTCTAGGTCAATAAGTCGTATTAGAAGGTGCATCACGACCTAGGTGCAAGCAGATTGGTGGAAAAGAAGAATATTTCTCTCTTCTAAACATAATATTTAATCACATTAGTTAAGAGGATGCCTTATTAGCTATCCATGCAGGCCATCGTAATTCATAGCATGCAAAGCGCTTTTATTTCTTGCCTAATAACCGCATGGACGTGCTGCATGCATTGGTCCTTGCCCGAGCAAAAAAAGGGAGGAAAGGGGTTTCCACGGGAGACAACGAGCCAAGGTGGAAGCGCTCGCTGGAGTTATTTATTTTGCTTCCCCCTGGTTTCCTGACATCACGGTCCCACACCATTGTCAACCTATGTAGTACTAGTCAATAAACGAGAGAATTGCACAAGAAGCGGCCGACAGCTGGGACCAAGCAGCTCGAGCAGTATTTGTGTTTTTGAGGTGTGAGCACTGCAGAGTTTTTCGATGTTTAGCCCAGATATTAATTTTTCTCCTCTGAACAACAATGAAAACATCGCTGCAGGTATTAACTGGACGGGATGTGGCCCGTCTAGCTCAGCCCAGATATCCAGCCCAGATATTAATTTTTTTCAAGCTGAAAATGGCTAGCCAAGCTATACTTTTTTTAGGAATACCCAGGCAAGGTCAAGTTGTTATTCTCTGCCCCGCTGGGCTGTAAATCTTTCCTAGAATGGATGCATTAGGCTTAACAAGAAAATGGGCTTTAAGAAATAATAAATGGGATGTAATTATAAAAACTGGGCAGTAACTATAAAAGAATGCACCAAACACGTGATTACTTTATAAAATATAATTTTTGGATATTGAAAATTTTAATTTCATTAATTGTTGCGAGCGCAATGTTTTGTTGGATTTTTACGTAATATAAATTTATATTAAAATTGTATTTAATCTGACTAGAAATTTCGGGATAAAAATATTTCGGATCCCATCAAAATGTGAGAAATTTTATTGCATTCTATTTTGAACGGTTGGTTGAAATGGGCTGTACTTTTAACAAACTGTAAATGGGTTGTAGTAAATTCCATTAGAATTCAAAAATGGGCTACACATTCTTACAAATCTCAAATGGGCTATAAGTTCTCTGCCACACACTTCTGGCCTTACTAAGTTGACGCGTCCCCTAAAAAACAGAGTTGACGCATATGCAAGGCTTTGTCAACTTATAATCAACACACGGTTCTAGCAGCAGTGGTCGTTGAATGTCCATCCAACGGATGCCGTGCTTCTTCTTCAATCTCGGATATTCTAGCTTCACCCGCCCAAAAAATGATTCCTCCCCCTGACATCTGGGGCGCATCGTTTCGGAAGCTGGCCTGTGGGCCTACTAAGTTGACATACCAAGGGCTTTGTCAACTTAGTCAATATAAACGATTCTAGCTGCAGTGAACGTACGATGTCCATCCAACGGCCGTAGTGCTTCTTCAACCTCTGGTCTTCTTGCTCCAGCCGCCCAAAGCAGCGCCGGTCGTGCCGCCTGCTCCTGTCTCCCGTGGCCGGCTGTGCTACCGTGGAGGCCTCACTGCCCCCTACTATTCCCACCGTTGGCCAGGCCCTGCGGCGACGGCAGCCTCACACCGCAGCCGAACGAGTGAACCCTCATACTCCTCTCCGCGCGGGCATCCACTGTCGCGTCTTCACCGGCTCCGCGTCGTCCCCTTCCTAGGCCTCTCCCTCGTCCACCGCCCTGGTGCTCTCAGCGCGGCGTGGTCAACGTGGAAGGAACAACTTCCATCGGACGTGGACTGTACGTGGAGAGGCTGACAGCTGGGTCCATGGCGGCAGCAAGGAAGTGCCTCCTTATTACGCACAAAAAAATGAATACTCCCCCGGCTAGCTGGGACCCACCTTGCTGGGAGGCTGACTTGTGGGCCTACTAAGTTGACGGGGACGAAAGGCTTTGTCAACTTAGTCAATATGAACGATTCTAGCTCCAGTGACCGTACGATGTCCATCCAACGGCCGTAGTACTTCTTCAACCTCTGGTCTTCTTGCTCCAGCCGCCCAAAGCAGCGCCGGTCGTGCCGCATGCTCCTGCCTCCCATGGCCGGCTATGCTGCCGCAGAGGCCCCATCGCCCCCTACTATTCCCACCGCTGGCCAGGCCCTGCGGGGATGGCAGCCTCACACCATAGCCAAACCATTGAACCCTTGTAGTCCTCTCCGTGTGGGCTTCCACTGCCGCGTCATCCCCTTTCTAGGCCTCGTCGTCGTCCAGCGCCGTGGTGCTCTCTGCGCGGCATGGTCAACGTGGTAAAGGAACGACTTCCATCGGAAGAGTACTGTACATGGAGAGGCTGACAGCTGGGTCCACGGCCACAGCACAATTTTTTTGTGATTTGCCAAGTAAGTCGCTTTGTCAGGCCTGTTGGGCTGCAAATCTTTTAAGACGAGGAGAGCTTTCATTCGGCTGGCCGAGAAAATGGCCCATCAGTAATGAGAAATGGGTTGTACATTTTTAAGACACATCAAACCGGCAATTAGTTTCAAATATCTTTTTTTTCATTTCAAGATTTTAAATTACATTAATTTTTATGCGTGGAGAATTAGTTGGATTTTATATTGATATACATTTATTTTTTAAATCAGTTTGAATGTGAGTCGAAATTTCGGGATTAAAAATAGTTCGGACCGCACCGAAATATGCAAAATTTCGTATAATTTTTTAACCGTTGCCACAATATGGGCTGTAATGCTAACAGAAAGAATATGGGCTCCAAAAAAACCTTAAGAATTAGTAAATGGGTTGTAAATTATTAGAAATAATGGCAGATGGGCTATATGATGTTTTCCATAGATTTGAGGCTTTCCTAAAAAAGGGTTGACGCACAAGCACTGACTGTTGGATATCCATCCAACGGCCATCGTGCTTCTTCAATCTCTGCTCTTCCTGCTCCAGCCGCTCAAACAAGCATCGGCGGGACTGCATGCTCCCTCCTCCTCGCGGCCGGCTGTGCTACCGCGCAGGCCTCACCGCCCGACCGTACTCCCATCGCTGGCCTAGCCATCCCTCTACTCACCACACCTGCTGTTATTCTCCGGCGACGGCAGACGAACCAGTAAACCCTCATACAGTCGTACTCCCCTCCGGGTGGGAAACAACTGCCCGAGTCTTCCCTGCCTCCGTGTCGTCCCCTTCCTAGGCCTCGCCGTCGTCCACCACCCTGGTGCTCTCGGCGCGGCGTGGTCAACGTGGTCAAGGAACAACTTCCATCGGACGTGTACTATATGTGGAGAGGCTGACAGCTGGGTCCACGGCCGCAGCAAGGAAGTGCCTCCTTATTACACGGAAAATAATGATTCCTCCACCTGACAGCTGGTACCCACCGGACGGGCCACTGTATTTCACGAAAAAAACATTTCCCCCTGACTGATGGGACCCACCAGCTACATCTTCGCACGCAAGGAAGTGCGTCCGGGCAAAAAAGTGATTCGCCCCCTGACTGCTGGGACCCACCAGCTACATCTTCGCAGGCAAGGAAGTGTCTGACAGTCGGGACCCACCTGGTCGAAGCGTACGTAGCATTGTCATTTCTGGTCGCGAACGTGTACGTACATACTAGTCGATGTAGAGGCGCGCACGTGTAGTAGTAGAGGCGCGCACGTGTCGTAGTAGAGGCGCGCACGTAGCATGTACATGTATGTACAGCGGACAGGGTACAAGAAAGAAAATACGGCCACGTATGTGTACATACGGGCGGGGTATCGAACGCCTACTCGCGCATACGTATGACCAGGGCTCGTGTACATTGCTGGGTCGGAACGGAGAAACAGCACCGTCGTTGTGTTCATGGGGAGGCAACTGAATGCGTCGTGTTTATGGGAGGCAACGGAACGCGTGGGAGCCAACCGGCTGGGTCAGAACGGAATGCGTGGTCGTGTTTATCAGGAGGGCTTGGACGGAACAGGCGATGGAAACGTGGCCTGGCGTATCGCACAACGGAGGAAACGGACCTCCTATGTTCGGAACGGGGTCCTGTTGACCGGGAGGGGTCTGGCGTACCGCAAAACGGAGGAAACAGACCTCCTACGGTTGAAGCGGGGGTCCTGTTGATCGGAAGGGGTGTGGCATACCGCAAAACGGACGAAACGGACTTGTGTTGGAGCGCTACGGTCGAAACGGGGGTCCTGTTCATAGGGAGGGGTGTGGCGTACCGCAAAACGGGACTCCACGGGATACTGTTCATCTCCATCGTCGATCCCCTCCAGCCTCCATGAGCTACTGTTCATCCATCGTCGACCTCCTACAGCCTCCACCTGCGACTATTCATCCACGGGCTCCTGTTCATCCAGCCTCCACCGTGCGCTACTCCACCGGTTACTGTTCAACCAGCCCTCTCCACGGGCTCCTGTTCAACCACCCCTCCACGGGCTACTGTTCATCCTGCCCTCCATCATCTACTGTTCATCCTGACCTCCACCGTCTACTGTTCATCCTGCCCTCCACCGTCTACTGTTCATCCTGCCCTCCACTGGGT
>NC_057794.1:93722275-93744682 GCF_018294505.1 Triticum aestivum
CTTAGCAGCAGTAGCAAAGGAATAGCTCGATCGGGTTCAGTTAACAGCCATCGATCGATCGCTCGGGTTCAGTAAAGCGTAGCCTGCAGTGCAATCGCTCGGGTTCAGTTAGAGCCCAACGCCTCGCTCGGGTTCAGTTAGAGCCAACGCCTTGCACACACACGCGTACGTGTACGAGAGAAACGCGCATCGCTCGGCCCCCAACCTCCCACTGTAACCGGGAACTCCCCAAAATTTTCCTCTCCCTTGCTTCTACCACGGTTTTTTCCATCATGGACGGCCCAAAGAATGTCATGCAGCTGCGTCTCCGGCGCGCCCAGGACGAAAAGCCCATTTTCTGTCATGATTTTTTGTCATAGAAGTAGGAGCCCACCACATCTATGATGATAGCGGGTTTTGTCACAATTATCGTCATAGAAGTGTCATATGTATGACAGAAAAAAAAATCGTTCGGCCCAAAATGTCACGGATGTGTCTTTTTTTTGTAGTGAGTAGATGCAGGCAGGAGTCGGTCTACTTGTCTCGGACGTGATGCCTATATACATGATCATACCTAGATATTCTCATAACTATGCTCAATTCTGTCAATTGCTCAACAGTAATTTGTTTACCCGACGTAAAATACTTATGCTCTTGAGAGAAGCCACTAGTGAAACCTATGGCCCCCGGGTCTATCTTCATCATATTAATCTTCCAACACTTAGTTATTTTAATTGCCTTTTATTTTACTTTGCATCTTTATCATAAAAATACAAAAATATTATCTTATCATATCTATCAGATCTCACTCTCGTAAGTGACCGTGTAGGGATTGACAACCCCTTATCACGTTGGTTGCGAGGATTTATTTGTTTTGTGTAGGTGCGAGGGACTCACGCGTAGCCTCCTACTCGATTGATACCTTGGTTCTCAAAGACTGAGGGAAATACTTACACTACTTTGCTGCATCACCCTTTCCTCTTCAAGGGAAAACCAACGCAGTGCTCAAGAGGTAGCAAGAAGGATTTCTATTATTCATGCTAGAATTGTATTAACCGGAAACTTAGTACATGTGTGAATATATAGACAAACAGAGTGTCACTAGTTTTCCTCTACTTGACTAGCTCGTTGAATCAATGATGGTTATGTTTCCTAACCATAGACATGAGTTTGTAGGGGAACGTAGAATAAATTCAAAATTTTCCTACGTGTCACCAAGATCTATCTATGGAGTCATCTAGCAACGAGGGAGGAGTGGATCTACATACCCTTGTAGATCGCGCGCGGATGCGTTCAAGAGAACGGGGTTGATGGAGTCCTACTCGTCGTGATCCGAATCACCGATGATCCTAGCGCCGAACGGACGGCACCTCCGCGTTCAACACACGTACGGAGCAGCGACGTCTCCTCCTTCTTGATCCAGAAAGGGGGAAGGAGAGGTTGATGGAGATCCAACAGCACGACGGCATGGTGGTGGAAGTAGCGGGATTCCAACAGGGCTTCGCCAAGCGCTGTGGGAGGAGGGAGATGTGTCATGGGAGGGAGAGGGAGGCGCCAGGGCTTAGGTTAGGTTGCCCTCCCTTCCCCCCACTATATATAGGGCCAAGGGAGAGGGGGAGGGCGCAGCCTTGCCCCTTCCTCCAAGGAAGGGTGCGGCCAAGGGGGGGAGGAGTCCATCCTCCCCAAGGCACCTCGGAGGTGCCTTCCCCCTTTAGGACTCTCCCCTCCTCTTGTCCCTTTGGCGCATGGGCCTCTAGGGGCTGGTGCCCTTGGCCCATGTAGGCCAAGGCGCACCCCCTACAGCCCATGTGGCCCTCGAGGCAGGTGGCCCCACCCGGTGGACCCCCGGGACCCTTCCGGTGGTCCCGGTACAATACCGGTGACCCCGAAACTTGTCCCGATGGCCGAAACAGCACTTCCTATATATAATTCTTTACCTCCGGACCATTCCGGAACTCCTCGTGACGTCCGGGATCTCATCCGGGACTCTGAACAACTTTCGGGTTACCGCATACTAATATCTCTATAACCCTAGCATCACCGAACCTTAAGTGTGTAGACCCTACGGGTTCGGGAGACATGCAGACATGACCGACATGACTCTCCGGTCAATAACCAACAGCGGGATCTGGATACCCATGTTGGCTCCCACATGTTCCACGATGATCTCATCAGATGAACCACGATGTCAAGGACTTAATCAATCCCGTATACAATTCCCTTTGTCTATCGGTACGATACTTGCCCGAGATTCGATCGTCGGTATCCCGATACCTTGTTCAATCTCGTTACCGGCAAGTCTCTTTACTCATTCCGTAACACATCATCCCGTGATCAACTCCTTGATCACATTGTGCACATTATGATGATGTCCTACCGAGTGGGCCCAGAGCTACCTCTCCGTTTACACAGAGTGACAAATCCCAGTCTCGATTCGTGCCAACCCAACAGACACTTTCGGAGATACCTGTAGTGTACCTTTATAGCCACCCAGTTACGTTGTGACGTTTGGCACACCCAAAGCACTCCTACGGTATCCGGGAGTTGCACAATCTCATGGTCTAAGGAAATGATACTTGACATTAGAAAAGCTTTAGCATACGAACTACATGATCTTGTGCTAGGCTTAGGATTGGGTCTTTGTCCATCACATCATTCTCCTAATGATGTGATCCCGTTATCAATGACATCCAATGTCCATGGTCAGGAAACCGTAACCATCTATTGATCAACGATCTAGTCAACTAGAGGCTTACTAGGGACATTGTGTTGTGTATGTATCCACACATGTATCTGAGTTTCCTATCAATACAATTGTAGCATGGATAATAAACGATTATCATGAACAAGGAAATATAATAATAACCAATTTATTATTGCCTCTAGGGCATATTTCCAACAGTCTCCCACTTGCACTAGAGTCAATAATCCAGTTCACATCGCTATGTGACTAACACTCAAGGTCACATCCCCATGTGACTAACACCCAAAGAGTTTACTAGAGTCAATAATCTAGTTCACATTACCATGTGATTAACACTCGATGAGTTCTGGGTTTGAACATGTTATGCTTGTGAGAGCTGTTATAGTCAACGGGTCTGAATCTTTCAGATCCATATGTACTTCGCAAATTTCTTATGTCATCTTGTAGTTGCAACTACTATGCTAATTTGGAGCTATTCCAAATAACTGTTCTACTATATGAATCCGGTTTTACTATATAGAATAATCTGGATTAGTGTCAAAGTTTGCATCGGCATAACCCTTTACGACGAACTCTTTCACCACCTCCATAATCGAGAAAATTCCTTAGTCCACTAGTTACTAAGGATAACTTTGACCGCTGTCCTGTGATCCATTCTTGGATCACTCTTGTACCCCTTGACTGACTCATGGCAAGGCACACTTCAGGTGCGGCACACAGCATAGCATACTGCAGAGAGCCTATGACAAAAGCATAGGGGACGACCTTCGTCCTTCCTCTTTCTTCTGCCGTGGTCGAGCTTTAAGTCTTAACTTCATACCTTACAACTCAGGCAAGAACTCCTTCTTTGACTGATCCATCTTGAACACCTTCAAGATCATGTCAAGGTATGTGCTCATTTGAAAGTACCATTAAGCGTTTTGATCTATCCTTATAGATCTTGATGCTCAATGTTCAAGTAGCTTAATCCAGGCTTTCCATTGAAAAACACTTTCCAAATAACCCTATATGCTTTCTAGAAATTCTACGTCATTTCTGATCAACAATATGTCAACAACATACATTCATCGGAAATTCCATAGTGCTCCCACTCACTTCATTGGAAATACAAGTTTCTCATAAACTTTGTATAAACCCAAAATCTTTGAACATCTCATCAAAGCGTACATTCCAACTCCGAGATGCTTACTCCAGTCCCTAGAAGGATTGCTGGAGCTTTGCATACTTATTAGCATCTTTCAGGATTGACAAAACCTTCCGGTTGTATCACATACAACCTTTCCTCAAGAAAATCGTCGAGGAAACAATGTTTTGACATCCTATCTGCAAGATTTCATAAATAATGCAGTAATCGCTAATATAATTCTAACAGACTCTTAGCATCGCTACGAGTGAGAAAGTCTCATCGTAGACAACTCTTTGAACTTGTCGGAAAACATCTTAACGACAAGTCGAGCTTTCTTAATGGTGACATTTACCATCATTGTCCGTCTTCCTTTTAAAATCCATCTGTACTCAATAGCATTACGACCATCGAGCTGTTCTGCCAAAGTCTACACTTTGTTTTCATACATGGATCCTCTCTCGGATTTTATGGCCTCGAGCCATTCATCGGAATCCGGGCCCACCATTGCTTCTCCATAGCTCGTAGGTTCATTGTTGTCTAGCAACATGACTTCCAAGACAGGATTACGTACCACTCTGAAGTAGTACGCATCCTTGTCATCCTACGAGGCTTGGTAGTGACTTGATCTGAAGTTTCGTGATCA
Organism: Triticum aestivum; assembly: GCF_018294505.1. Classification (NCBI taxonomy): domain Eukaryota; kingdom Viridiplantae; phylum Streptophyta; class Magnoliopsida; order Poales; family Poaceae; genus Triticum; species Triticum aestivum. The sequence continues at coordinate 93,726,728 of NC_057794.1, forward strand.
CTATCATAAGCTTCCACTTCAATTGGTGTAGGTGCCACAGGAACAACTCCCTGTGCCTTGCCACACGCTAGTTGAAGAGATGGTTCAATAACCTCATCAAGTCTCCACCATCCTCCCACTCAATTCTTTCGAGAGAAACTTTTCCTCGAGAAAGGACCCGATTCTAGAAACAATCCCTTATTGCTTTCGAATCTGAGACAGAAGGTATACCCAACTGTTTTGGGTGTCCTATGAAGATGCATTTATCCTCTTTGGGTTCGAGCTTATCAGCCTGAAACTTTTTCACATAAGCGTCGCAGCCCCAAACTTCCAAGAAATGACAGCTTAGGTTTCTCTAAACCATAGTTCACACGGTGTCATCTCATCGGAATTATGTGGTGCCCTATTTAAAGTGAATGTGGTTGTCTTTAATGCCTAACCCATAAACTATCGTGGTAATTTGATAAGAGACATCATGGTATGCATCATATCCAATAGGGTGCAGTTATGATGTTCGGACATCACACTACGGTGTTCCAGGCTGTATTAGTTGTGAAACAATTTCCACAATGTCTTAATTCTGTGCCAAACTCGTAATTCAGATATTCATCTCTATGATCATATCATAGATCTTTTATCCTCTTGTCACGACGATCTTTCAACTTCACCCTGAAATTACTTGAACCTTTCAATAATTCAGACTCGTGATTCATCAAGTAAATATACTCATCATCTACTCAAATCATCTGTGAAGTAAGAACATAACGATATCCACTACATGCCTCAGCACTCATTGGACTGCACACATCAAAATGTATTACTTCCAATAAGTTGCTTTCTAGTTCCATTTTACTGAAAACGAGGCTTTCAGTCATCTTGCCCATGTGGTATGATTTGCATGTCTCAAGTGATTCAAAATCAAGTGAGTCCAAACGGTCCATTTGCATGGAGTTTCTTCATGCATATACACCAATAGACATGGTTCGCATGTCTCAAACTTTTCAAAAACGAGTGAGCCCAAAGATCCATCAACATGGAGCTTCTTCATGCGTTTTATACTGATATGACTTATGTGGCAGTGCCACAAGTAGGTGGTACTATCATTACTATCTTTTGGCATGAACATGTGTATCACTACGATCGAGATTCAATAAACCATTCATTTCAGTTGTAAGACCATTGAAGGTATTATTCAAATAAACAGAGTAACCGTTATTCTCCTTAAATGAATAATCGTATTGCGATAGACATAATCCAATCATGTCTATGCTCAACGCAAACACCAATCTCGATGGTAGAGGGAGCGTGCGATGCTTGATCATATCAATCTTGGAAACACTTCCAACACATATCGTCAGCTCACCTTTAGCTAGTCTCCGTTTATTCCGTAGCTTTTATTTCGAGTTACTAACACTTAGCAACCGAACCGGTATCTAATACCCTGGTGCTACTAGGAGTACTAGTAAGGTACACATCAACACAATGTATATCCAATATACTTCTATCGACCTTGCCAACCTTCTCATCTACCAAGTATCTAGGGTAATTCCGCTCCAGTGACTGTTCCCCATATTACATAAGCACTTAGTCTCGGGTTTCGGTTCAACCTTGGGTTTCTTCACTAGAGCAGCAGCTGAATTGCCGTTTCATGAAGTATCCCTTCTTGTCCTTGCCCTTCTTGAAACTAGTGGTTTCACCAACCATCAACAATTGATGCTCCTTCTTGATTTCTACTTTTGTGGTGTCAAACATCACGAATATCTCAAGGATCATCATATATGTCCCTGATATATTATAGTTCATCATGAAGCTCAAGCAGCTTGGTGGTAATGACTTCGGAGAACCATCACTATTTCATCTGGAAGATCAACTCCCACTCGATTCAAGCGATTGTTGTACTCAGACAATCTGAGCACAAGCACAACAATTGAGCTTTTCTCCTTAGTTTGTAGGCTAAGAAAATCATCGGAGGTCTTATACCTCTTGACGTGGGCACGAGCCTGAAATCCCAATTTCAGCCCTCGAAACATCTCATATGTTTCGTGATGTTTCAAAACGTCTTCGGTGCCTCAACTCTAAACCGTTTAACTGAACTATCACGTAGTTATCAAAATGTGTATGTCAGATGTTCGCAACATCCACAGACAACGTTCGAGGTTCAGCACACTGAGCGGTGCATTAAGGACATAAGCCTTCTATGAAGCAATGAGGACAATCCTCAGTTTACGGACCTAGTCCGCATAATTACTACTATCAACTTTCAACTAAATTTTCTCTAGGAACATATCTAAACAGTAGAACTGAAGCGCGAGCTACGACATAATTTGCGAAGACCTATTGACTATGTTCAGGATAATTAAGTTCATCTTGTGAACTCCCACTCAGATAGACATCCCTCTAGTCATCTAAGTGATTACATGATCCAAGTCAACTAGGCCGTGTCCGATCATCACGTGAGACGGACTAGTCATTATCGGTGAACATCTTCATGTTGATCGTATCTACCATACGACTCATGCTCGACCTTTCGGTCTCTTGTGTTCCGAGGCCATGTCTATACACATGCTAGGCTCGTCAAGTCAACCTAAGTGTTTTGCATGTGTAAATCTGTCTTACACCCGTTGTATGTGAACGTTAGAATCTATCACACCCGATCATCACTTGGTGCTTTGAAACAACGAACTGTCGCAACGGTGCACAGTTAGGGGGAACACTTTCTTGAAATTATTATGAGGGGTCATCTTATTTACTACCGTCGTTCTAAGTAAACAAGATGTATAAACATGATAAACATCACATGCAATCAAATAATAGTGACATGATATGGCCAATATCATATAGCTCCTTTGATCTCCATCTTGGGGCTTCATGACCATCTTGTCACCGGCATGACACCATGATCTCCATCATCATGATCTCTATCACCGTGTCTTCATGAAGTTGTCTCGTCAACTATTACTTCTACTACTATAGCTAACGGTTAGCAATAAAGTGAAGTAATTACATGACATTTATGTTGACACGCAGGTCATAAATAAATTAAGACAACTCCTATGGCTCCTGCCGGTTGTCATATTCATCGACATGCAAGTCGTGATTCCTATTACAAGAACATGATCAATCTCATACATCACATATATCATTCATCACATCCTTTTGGCCATAGCACATCACATAGCATACTCTGCAAGAACAAGTTAGACGTCCTCTAATTGTTGTTTGCATGTTTTACGTGGCTGCTATGGGTTTCTAGCAAGAACGTTTCTTACGTACGCAAAGACCACAACGTGATATGCCAATTGCTATTTACCCTTCATAAGGACCCTTTTCATCGAATCCGATCCGACTAAAGTGGGAGAGACAGACACCCGCTAGCCACCTTATGCAACTAGTGCATGTCAGTCGGTGGAACCAGTCTCATGTAAGAGTACGTGTAAGGTCGGTCCGGGCCGCTTCATCCCACGATGCCGCCGAATCAAGATAAGACTAGTAACGGCAAGCATATTGAACAAAATCAACGCCCTCAACTACTTTGTGTTCTACTCATGCATAGAAACTACGCATAGACCTAGCTCATGATGCCACTGTAGGGGAACGTAGCATAAATTCAAAATTTTCCTACGTGTCACCAAGATCTATCTATGGAGTCATCTAGCAACGAGGGAGGAGTGGATCTACATACCCTTGTAGATCGCGCGCGGATGCGTTCAAGAGAACGGGGTTGATGGAGTCGTACTCGTCGTGATCCGAATCACCGATGATCCTAGCGCCGAACGGACGACACCTCTGCGTTCAACACACGTATGGAGCAGCGACGTCTCCTCCTTCTTGATCCAGCAAGGGGGGAGGAGAGGTTGATGGAGATCCAACAGCACGACGGCATGGTGGTGGAAGTAGCGGGATTCCAACAGGGCTTCGCCAAGCGCTGTGGGAGGAGGGAGATGTGTCATGGGAGGGAGAGGGAGGCGCCAGGGCTTAGGTTAGGTTGCCCTCCCTTCCCCCCACTATATATAGGGCCAAGGGAGAGGGGGAGGGTGTAGCCTTGCCCCTTCCTCCAAGGAAGGGTGCGGCCAAGGGGGGAGGAGTCCATCCTCCCCAAGGCACCTCGGAGGTGCCTTCCCCCTTTAGGACTCTCCCCTCCTCTTGTCCCTTTGGCGCATGGGCCTCTAGGGGCTGGTGCCCTTGGCCCATGTAGGCCAAGGCACACCCCCTACAGCCCATGTGGTCCCCGAGGCAGGTGGCCCCACCCGGTGGACCCCTGGGACCCTTTCGGTGGTTCCGGTACAATACCGGTGACCCCGAAACTTGTCCCGATGGCCGAAACAGCACTTCCTATATATAATTCTTTACCTCCCGACCATTCCGGAACTCCTCGTGACGTCCGGGATCTCATCCGGGACTCCGAACAACTTTCGGGTTACCGCATACTAATATCTCTATAACCCTAGCGTCACCGAACCTTAAGTGTGTAGACCCTACGGGTTCGGGAGACATGCAGACATGACCGAGATGACTCTCCGGTCAATAACCAACAGCGGGATCTGGATACCCATGTTGGCTCCCACATGTTCCACGATGATCTCATCGGATGAACCACGATGTCAAGGACTTAATCAATCCCTTATACAATTCCCTTTGTCTATCGGTACGATACTTGCCCAAGATTCGATCGTCGGTATCCCGATACCTTGTTCAATCTCATTACCGGCAAGTCTCTTTACTCATTCCGTAACACATCATCCCGTGATCAACTCCTTGATCACATTGTGCACATTATGATGATGTCCTACCGAGTGGGCCCAGAGATACCTCTCCGTTTACACGGAGTGACAAATCCCAGTCTCGATTCGTGCCAACCCAACAGACACTTTCGGAGATACCTGTAGTGTACCTTTATAGCCACCCAGTTATGTTGTGACGTTTGGCACACCCAAAGCACTCCTACGGTATCCGGGAGTTGCACAATCTCATGGTCTGAGGAATGATACTTGACATTAGAAAAGCTTTAGCATACGAACTACATGATCTTGTGCTAGGCTTAGGATTGGGTCTTTGTCCATCACATCATTCTCCTAATGATGTGATCCCGTTATCAATGACATCCAATGTCCATGGTCAGGAAACCGTAACCATCTATTGATCAACGAGCTAGTCAACTAGAGGCTTACTAGGGACATTGTGTTGTCTATGTATCCACACATGTATCTGAGTTTCCTATCAATACAATTGTAGCATGGATAATAAACGATTATCATGAACAAGGAAATATAATAATAACCAATTTATTATTGCCTCTAGGGCATATTTCCAATAGAGTTGTCATTTGATTAAAGGGATCACATCATTATAGAATGATGTGATTGACAAGACCCATCCGTTAGCTTAGCACGATGATCGTTTAGTCTGTTGCTATTGCTTTCTCCATAACTTATACATGTTCCTATGACTATGAGATCATGCAACTCCCGAATACTGAATGAACACTTTGTGTGCTGCCAAACATCACAACATAACTGGGTGATTATAAAGGTGCTCTACAAGTGTCTTCGATGGTGTTTGTTGAGTTGGCATAGATCGAGATTAGGATTTGTCACTCCAATTGTCGGAGAGGTATCTCTAGGCCCTCTCGGTAATGCACATCACTATAAGCCTTGCAAGCAATGTGACTAATGAGTTAGTTGCGGGATGATGCATTATGGAACGAGTAAAGAGACTTGCCTATAACGAGATTGAACTAGGTATTGAGATACCGATGATCGGATCTCGGGCAAGTAACATACTGATGACAAAGGGAGCAACGTATATCGTTATGCGGTTTGACCGATGAAGATCTACGTAGAGTATGTGGGAGCCTATATGAACATCCAGGTTCCGCTATTGGTTATTGACCGGAGACGTGTCTCGGTCATGTCTACATAGTTCTCGAACCCGTAGGGACCGCACGCTTAACATTCGGTGACGATCAATATTATGAGTTTATGTGTTTTGATGTACCGAAGGTAGTTCGGAGTCCCGGATGTGATCACGGACATGACGAGGAGTCTCAAAATGGTCGAGACATAAAGATTGATATATTGGACGGCTATATTCGGACACCGGAAGTGTTCCGGGTGATTTTGGAGAAAACCGGAGTACCGGAGGGTTACCGGAACCCCCCCCCCCCTCCCGGGAGAACTAATGGGCCACATCGGCCTTAGTGGAGAGAGAGAGTGCAGGCCGCGCGCCCCTACCCCTCTAGTATGAATTGGACTAGGGAAGGGGGGCAGCGCTCCCCTTTCCTTCTCCCTCTCCTTCTTCCTTTCCCTCTCCTAGTAGGAGTAGGAAAGGGGAGTCCTACTCCTACTAGGAGGAGGACTCCTCCTCTCCTGGCACGCCCCAAGGGCCGGTCGGACTCCCCCCTTGCTCCTTTATATATGGGGGCAGGGGGCACGCTAGGACACACAAGTTGATTGTTTCCAGCCATGTGCGGTGCCCCCCTCCACCATAATCCACCTCGGTCATATCATAGCGGTGCTTAGGCGAAGCCCTGTTCCGGTAGCATCATCATCACCGTCATCATGTTGTCATGCTGACGAAGCTCTCCCTCGACACTCTGCTGGATCGTGAGTTCATGGGACGTCATCGAGCCGAATGTGTGCAGATCGCGGAGGTGACGTACTTTCTGTACTAGGATCGGTCGATCATGAAGACGTACGACTACATCAACCGCGTTGTCATAACGCTTCCTCTTACGGTCTACAAGGGTACGTAGATAATACTCTCCCCTCTCGTTGCTATGCATCGCCATGATCTTGCGTGTGCGTAGGATTTTTTTTTTTGAAATTACTGTGTTCCCTAACAAGTCCAAACAACAAGCCTCTTTTGAAGAGGGATTAAGACATTAAAGCCCAATGTGAAAAAATAGCAAAGAAGACATCCCTTAGAAGAAAGAAAAGAATGAGAGAGGACACGAATAAACCTGAAGGCTAGAAATAAGAAGGCTCTTGAGCGGCGTTTGCATGACGAGGATATGAGCGAGGAGGAGGTGACGGCAAGGCGAACAACGCCCAGCCGAACGTGACCATATACATCAATAACCTCAACGAGAAGATCAAACTAGAAGGTATTCCTTATAGCGAGATGCACGCTTGATATGACCGTGTGTAATTTATCTATGATGGTCACTACTGACAAAACAGAGTCTACACCTATGATCGAATATGCTACTGATATTGTTCAAGATAAAGCTCTAATTGTTGTTGATCATGAAACTACACATGTGTTGAGTAGGGGAGCAAGCATGTAGTGTTGGGGAACATAGTAATTTGAAAAAAATTCCTACACACACGCAAGATCATGGTGATGCATAGCAACGAGAGGGGAGAGTGTTGTCTACGTACCCTCGTAGACTGTAAGCGGAAGCGTTATGACAACGCGGTTGATGTAGTCGTACGTCTTCATGATCGACCGATCCTAGTACCGAAAGTACGGCACCTCCACGATCTGCACACGTTCGGCTCGGTGACATCCCACGAACTCACGATCCAGCAGAGTGTCGAGGGAGAGCTTCGTCAGCACAACGGCGTGATGACGGTGATGGTGATGCTACTGGAACAGGGCTTCGCCTAAGCACCACTATGATATGACCGAGGTGGATTATGGTGGAGGGGGGCACCGCACACGGCTGGAAACATTCAACTTGTGTGTACTAGGGTGCCTCCTCCCCCGTATATAAAGGAGCAAGGGGGAGGCCGGCCGGCCCTTGGGGCGCGCCAGGAGAGGAGGAGTCCTCCTCCTAGTAGGAGTAGGACTCCCCTTTCCTACTCCTACTAGGAGGGGGAAAGGAAGAAGGAGAGGGAGAAGGAAAGGGGGCGCCACCCCCCCCCTTCCTAGTCGAATTCGGACCAGACGGGGAGGGGGAGTGCGGCCTGCCCTGGCCGGCCCTCTCTCTCTTGACTAAGGCCCATGTGATGTTGGGGAACATAGTAATTTCAAAAAAGTTCCTACGCACACGCAAGATCGTGGTGATGCATAGCAACGAGAGGGGAGAGTGTCATCCACATACCCTCGTACACCGTTAAGCGGAAGCGTTCTAACAACGCGGTTGATGTAGTCGTATGTCTTCACGATCGACCGATCCTCAACATCGAACGTACGGCACCTCTGCGTTCAGCAAACGTTCAGCTCGGTGATGTCCCGCGAACTCACGATCCAGTAGAGCTCGAGGGAGAGTTTCGCCAGCACGTCGGCGTGGTGACGATGTTGATGAAGCTATCGTCGCAGGGATTCGCCTAAGCGCCGCTACGATACAACCGAGGTGGATTATGGTGGGGCACCGCACACGGCTAAGAGATCAACAGATCAATTGTTGTCTCTCCAAGGGGTGCCCCCTCCCCGTATATAAAGGAGGGAGAGGAGGAGGGGGCGGCCAAGGAGGAGGAGGCGCGCCCAAGGGGGGCAATCCTACTCCAAGTAGGATTCCCCCCTCTTTCCTTGTCCTAGTAGGAGAGGGGAAGGAAAGGGAGGATAAGAAGAAGGAAAGGGGGCCGGCCCCCTAGTCCAATTCGGTTTGGGCTAGGGGGGCCGCGTGCCCCTAGCTGGCCGCCTCTCCTCTACCTCCACTTGGGCCCATAAGGCCCAATAACCCCCCAGGAGGTTCCGGTAACCTCCCGGTTCTCTGGTATTTATCTGATAACCCCTGGAACTCATCTAGTGTCCGAATATAACCTAACAATATATCGATCTTTACGTCTCGACCATTTCGAGACTCCTCGTCATGTCCGTGATCACATCCGGCACTCTGAACTACCTTCAATACATCAAAACACAAAAACTCATAATACCGATCGTCACAGAACTTTAAGCATGCGGACCCTATGGGTTCGAGAACTATGTAGACATGACCGAGACACATCTCTGGTCAATAACCAATAGCGGAACCTGGATGCTCATATTGGTTCCTACATATTCTATGAAGATCTTTATCGGTCAAACCGCATAACAACATATGTTGTTCCCTTTGTCATCGGTATGTTACTTGCCCGAGATTCGATCGTCGGTATCTCAATACCTAGTTCAATCTCGTTACTGGTAAGTCTCTTTACTCGTTCCGTAATGCAACATCCCACAACTAACTCATTAGTCACATTGCTTGCAAGGCTTATAGTGATGTGCATTACCGAGAGGGCCCAGAGATACCTCTCCGACAATCGGAGTGACAAATCCTATTCTTGATCTATGCCAACTCCACGAACACCATCGGAGACACCTGTAGAGCACCTTTATAGTCACCCAGTTACGTTGTGACGTTTGGTAGCACACAAAGTGTTCCTCCGGTAATCGGGAGTTGCATAATCTCATAGTCATAGGAACATGTATAAGTCATGAAGAAAGCAATATCAGTAAACTAAAAACGATCAAGTGCTAAGCTAACGTAATGGGTCAACTCAATCACATCATTCTTCTAATGATGTGATCCCGTTTATCAAATGACAACTCATGTCTATGGTTAGGAAACATAACCATCTTTGATCAACGAACTAGTCAAGTAGAGGCATACTAGTGACACTATGTTTATCTATGTATTCACACATGTATTATGTTTCCGACTAATACAATTCTAACATGAATAATAAACATTTATCATGAAATAAGGAAATAAATAATAACTTTATTATTCCCTATAGGGCATATTTCCTTCATGTGGCCCATTAGTTCTCCTGGGGGGTCCAGTAACCCTCCGGTACTCCGATTTTCTCCGAAATCACCCCGAACACTTCCGGTGTCTGAATATAGCCGTCCAATATATCAATCTTTATGTCTCGGCCATTTTGAGACTCCTCGTCATGTCCGTGATTACATCTGGGACTCCGAACTACCTTCGGTACATCAAAACACATAAACTCATAATACCGATCGTCACTGACCGTTAAGCGTGCGGATCCTACGGGTTCGAGAACTATGTAGACATGACCGAGACACTTCTCCGGTCAATAACCAATAGCGGAACCTGGATGTTCATATTGGCTCCCACATATTCTATGAAGATCTTCATCGGTTAAACTGCATAACGATATACGTCGTTCCCTTTGTCATCGCTATGTTACTTGCCCGAGATTCGAGCGTCGGTGTCTCAATACCTAGTTCAATCTCGTTGCCGGCAAGTCTCCTTACTCGTTCTGTAATGCATCATCCCGAAACTAACTCATTAGTCACATTGCTTGCAAGGCTTATAGTGATGTGCATTACCGAGAGGGCCCAGAGATACCTCTCCGACAATCAGAGTGACAAATCCTAATCTCGATCTATGCCAACTCAACAAACACCATCGGAGACACCTGTAGAGCACCTTTATAATCACCCAATTACGTTGTGACATTTGGTAGCACACAAAGTGTTCCTCCGGTATTCGGGAGTTGCATGATCTCATAGTTATAGGAACATGTATAAGTTATGGAGAAAGCAATAGCAACAAACTAAACGATCGTCGTGCTAAGCTAACGGACGGGTCTTGTCAATCACATCATTCTCTAATGATGTGATCCCATTAATCAAATGACAACTCATGTCCATGGTTAGGAAACATAACCATCATTGATTCAATGAGCTAGTCAAGTAGAGGCAAACTAGTGACACTCTGTTTGTCTATATATTCACAGATGTACTAAGTTTCCGGTTAATACAATTCTAGCATGAATAATAAACATTTATCATGATATAAGGAAATATAAATAACAACTTTAATATTGCCTCTAGGGCATATTTCCTTCATGTAGTTGACACGATGGACTAGTATGAAGCAAGGTGATGCATGCGTTCTTGCATGGAAGGTCTTTTCTTGGAGTTGCAAGGTAAGAAAGAGATCACGTATGTTTGGTAACTACAAATACAAGGCAAAGCGGCGTATAATATATTTGTCCCTGCCATGCAAGAAGGCTTACAAGATAGATACGGCCAAGAGACTTGATGCTTGGAGTTTTTTATCTCTACGGGAAATAGGATGGGGCCCGTCAGAAAGAAGGATGACGTACAAGGTTAAGCTAGGTAGAAAATCCAATCTAAGATGTAAAAGGATTGGACTCTTATATTCTATACTAGTTTGTTTTCTTTTCAAAATTGTGTGCGTGTGTGAGGGGTTTAGGCTAGGTTCAAGTTGTTACTTAAAGCGAAGGTGCGTGGATGTAATAGTTAGGTTATTTTTTATGTAGACATGATGTGTTTTTCAGGGTAGACAGCCGTATCAAGTTTTGGAGGGATCTTTAGAAAACCTCTATGTTGCGATTTCTCTTTGTGGAAATTGTTTTACGCATGAGTACCTTTGTTGAGATTGGTTTTTTCGTGCTGGGCCGCAACGTTCGAACCCTCTGCTTCGTGCACATCGCGTGCGCGGGCGAGAGGTTGCTGCTACTAAAGGTGGAGTGTCGTGAAAGATCGGGCCGCACCAGATCGGATCTCGCCATCGAGGTTCAGTTTCTATCAGTTGGTATTCAGAGCAAAGGTTGTTCACGGTACAATATTTTTCTTCGAGTTCTATTGAATTTTTTTATCATGAGGAAAGATTGTAGCTCGGAAATGATGATGTCAGTGGAGAAGGATCCATTGCATGCCTTGCCATGGTACCAATGCTTTACCCGTGTGCGCGTCGGCCGGCGAGTTGTGCAACGTTGATGAATTTCTATTTCAGTATGAATTTGGTTAGTCAGACTATGGTTGATGCTTTGAACCTGCCTTTGATGGAACATCCAGAACCATACGAGCTTTGGTGGAAGGATAAGTTTGTCAAGATTATGGATCGCGTCGAGGTACAGTTCACTTTATGTGGATATGGTGATCTGGTCATGTGTGATGTGCTTCCTATGCACATGCATACATGTACCATACTGCTAGGAAAACCATGGACAGATAAAAGACAATTGACATATCATTCAGTTGGAGAATTTTCTTTTGTCCATGGAGGAAAATACATACCACTTGATACGTACACATCATAGACGTATATGGATAATCGCAAGAAGCGGGATATTGCTCAAGCCGCGTCAGAAGTAAAGAAGAAGAAGCTTGAAGCTCCTGAAAATTTCTGGTCGTCGTTTATTCTGCAAATAAAAATCTTATTGAAGAGATTGACTTGAAACCGAGGACGGTTTCATTGCAAGGGGGAGATGATGATATGACCGTGTGTAATTTAGCTATGATGGTCACTACTGACAAAACAGTCTACACCTATGGTCGGAATATGCTACTGATATTGTTCAAGATAAAGCTCTAATTGTTGATCATGAAACTACACGTGTGCTGAGTAGGGGAGCAAGCATGGAGTTGACATGATGGACTAGTATGAAGCAAGGTGATGCATGCGTTCTTGCGTGGAAGGTCTTTTCTTGGAGTTGCAAGATAAGAAAGAGATCACGTATGTTTGATAACTACAAATACAAGGCAAGGCGGTGTATAATATATTTGTTCCTGCCATGCAAGAAGGCTTACAAGATAGATACAGCCAGGAGACTTGATGCTTGGAGTTTTTTATCTCTACAGAAAATAGGATGAGGCCCGGCAGAAAGAAGGATGGCGTACAAGGTTAAGCTAGGTAGAAAATCCAATCTAAGATGTAAAAGGATTGGACTCTCATATTTTATACTAGTTTGTTTTCTTTTCAAAGTTGTGTGCGTGCGTGAGGGGTTTAGGCTAGGTTCAAGTTATTATTTATAACAAAGGTGCGTGGATGTAATAGTTAGGTTATTTTTTATGAAATAGACATGATGTAGTTTTTCAGGCTAGACACCTGTATCAAGTTTTGAAGGGATATTTAGAAAACCTTTGTGTTGTGATTTCTTTTCGTGGAAATTGTTTTGCGTGTGAGTACCTTCGTCGAGATTGATTTTCTCATGCTGGGCCACAAGGTTCAAAACCCTCTACTTCGTATACATCGCGTGCGCGGGCGAGAGGTTGCTGCTACTAAAGGTGGAGTGTCGTGAAAGATCGGGCCGCAACAACAGATCAGATCTCGCCATCGAGGTTCGGTCTCTATCAACGCTCCCCTCACGTGAAGCATTTCTCCTCTCGCTACAGTACTAGGTCGGCTCGGCATTCTAGCATTGTATTCACCATTCTTTTCGAATGGTTTATTTTTTCGGATTTCTTCAATTTTCTCTGGTTTTCATTGTTTCCACTATTTTGATTTGGTTTTCTTTGATTTTCACTACTTCTTTTGTTTTGCGGCGGCTTTACTTTGATTTTGTTTTTTTGTTTCTTGTTGTTCCTTTCTTTCTTTTCGGTTTTCTTCATTTCTATCTCGGTTTCATTGATTTTTATTCTATGATTCTTTGGTTCCTTTGTTTATTTCTCGTTTTTTATTGGGTTTCTTTTTCTTTGTTATTTTGGTTTTCCCCATTTTTCTTTGTTTCTTTTTCACTTTTCATTGTTTTTATTGGTTTTCTTTTCTTTTTTCATTTGTTTTTTGGGTTTTATTGGTTTTCTTTCGTTTCTCAGTGTTCCTTTGTTGGTTTTCATCGGTTTCTTTTTATGTTTACTTTTTTCAGCACATAATGTACGTTTCTAGTGTACACATGAAACATATTGTTAAGAATTGAACATTTTCCAAATACATGAAGTACATTATTTCCTAAATACACGTTTTCAACACAAGGTCAACATTTTTTTAATGGCAACAATTGTTTTTTGCACACAATGTACATTTTTCGTATACATCAGGATTTTTTTAAATATAAAAGCTTAACATTTTTAAATACAGAATTAATATTTTTTTAAATATATATCATTAATATTTACTTTTATTTAATGTACATTGTACATTTTCTGCATAAAACTCGAACATGTTTTATATATGCTTATTATTTTTAAAATACATGAATAACATTTTTGATATATGTTTTGAGGTCTACTTTTTTCATGTATATTGTACATTTTTTGTATATAGTAAGGACTTTTTATACTTGTTAAATATTTTTCAAATACATTACTATCATTTTTTTAGCTATATGTTTTGATGTCTACTTTTTTCATATTGATTGTGCATTTTTTATACATAAATAACATTTTTGTTACACATGTTTAATATTTTTTAAAGTACATAATTAGCATTTTTTAAGATATATATTTTAATGTCTACTTTTTTCATAAAGATTGCACATTTTTCGAATACATAAGAATTTTTTTCTTATATGGGTTTACCATTTTTAAGTACACATACAGTATTTTACATTTTTCTTATGTCAGATTTTTTTTGTACATATTGTACATTTCTCCTATACATCATGGACATTTTTTATACACATTCAACATTTTTAAATACATGTTTAATATATTTTTAACATAGTACAAACACAGATACTCATATGTGCATACGCTCATCTCTATAAATGCAAGCATGCACACCTATTCTATGAGCATTTTTGAGAGACTGAGCTGATACATCATTTTGAGATTGACGAAATCGTTTCAGACGCTTTCATAGCTGACGGAAACGTCTTCTCTCACTGAATGCACATCGTAAGAAGGCTTGGAATAAATTCAGAAAAATATGAGCACCCATGTCTAGGGAGCAACTAGTTAACGAGCGCTCCTTCGGGAGCCTCGCAACGATCAGCGCCACTTGGCGCGCTCTCAGCCATTCGCCACGTGTCGCGCTCTGGACGCTCCCTTCGGATTTTTTTTATTTTTTCGCACGCGTTTTCGGCTTTTTAAACGGTTTTTCTCCCGGGGTTTTTCGACGTTTTGGTTTTGCTCCGGTCTTTCTTAGCTTTTCGATAAAAAGAATTCGAATTTTTTTTTCGCAAAAAAACGTGTTTTCATTTTTTTCCCTTTCGCAAAAGTCACGGGTTTTCTTCCGCGAGAGGCACGTTGTGCTTTAGCGAGAGTCACGGCCGTGCCTTTCGGAAACGAAAAAAAACATGTTTTCTGTTTTTTTTCTTTCGCGAGAGTCACAGTTTTGCTTCCGCGAGAGGCACGGTTGTGCTTTCGCGAGAGTCACGATCATGCCTCTCGAAAAGGGAAAAATAAAACGCGTTTTCTATTTTTTTTTCTTTCGTGAGAGTCACGGTTTTCCTTTCGCGGGAGGCACGGTTGTGCTTACGTGAAACTCACGACCGTGCCTCTCAGAAAGGGAAAAAATACGTGTTTTCTGTTGTTTTTTCTTTCATGAGAGTCACGGTTTTGCTTTCGCGAGAGTCACGGCCGTGCATCTCGGAAACGAAAAAAAACGCGTTTTCTGTTTTTTTTCTTACACGAGAGTCACGGTTTTGCTTCCACGAGAGGCATGGTTGTGATTTTGCGAGAGGCACGGGCGTGCCTCTGTCGGAAAGGGAAAAAACCATGCTCCCGGTTCGGTTTTTTCGCCCGTTTTTTTCCGTCTGATTTTTTTCATGAAAAAAAGTTCGTCAAAACCTATCAACATGGGATCTAATTTTGAAGATCTTGACGCGAGGAATTCAATGGTGAAAACGGTTCGAGATTTGGACGCACAGTTTAAGAGATAAAACGTTTTGAATAAATGGATCTACGAGAAAAAGGAAAACTTCCCGGTTGCGACCTGGGAAAGTGAATTGTTCTTTGCAACGAGTACTTCTTAATTAGTGATTTCGCCATGTCTAAGTTTAGAATTTGAAACCTGGTGGGCTGGGGGTAACATTATTCTCCTAACCATCCAATCACAAGTAGGTTCGGACATGATTAACATTTTAAATATATATACTTTTTTCCATACATCATGTATATTTTTTGTATACATCAGATTTTTTATATATATGTTTACCCATTTTTCATATATATTTTTTGATGTCTATTTTTTCATATTTTCTTTTTGATAAAGAGTGCTTTTTATTTACTCATAATTTAGCATCGACTGATACAAATACAATGAGCACACACTCGGCATCTGCATAACTAAGATGCACACAACCAACACTACACACACAAGAATCACGTTGGTAAAGTGCAAAGTCATATAAGACCGAAGCCTTGCCTAGGTGAAGAAAGAAAAAGAAAAATCCTGAAGTGATCAAAATAGCAATCGACGATATAGAACAACGACCATCGACACCAACCTTTTCTTTGACAACATAAGGACTACGAGAAGGGTTCTCCAAAAGCAACACCTTCAAAAAGGAAACGACACATAAGTGCCATCGTCGCCGGATCCATCACCAAAGGCCAGATCATGGGTTTTCACCCTGAAGATCAAGCCCGAGCAAACTCCAAGCAATGCCTTCAACAAGATAACGATGTAAAAACACCGTCATTGCCAGGTATAAGAGCAACTCTAGCAGACCCCGCAAAACGCCGGCCCGCAAAACGCGTTTGCAGTTCGCGCAAAACAGCTTTTGTGAGTCGGCGCGGGCTGGCACAAATGCAAACCCCGCAAACGGATCCGTAAAAAAGTATATTCGCGGAATATGCTTTTTTACGGGTCGGCTATGCGAGTTCTACTCGGACACAACCATGACGACCCGCAAACAGATAAACTGCAAATCTCGCATTTAACATAGGATTTCACAAACAAGTTCAAATTCAAACGACACAAACAGTTTTACGCGTAAATAGAAGCCAAGTTCATTACGGCTAACGCAAAAGAGGGCCCTGCAAAAGGTTTGCGCCCATGTCCGGCATCATCTTGATCGATCTTCACTCCGCGCCATCGAGTCCACCTTGGAGTTCATCAGCGCCACCAAATCCACCTCCGGCGCTTGTTCCAACTCCCGCACCGAAATCATCCACATTGCCACCAAATGGAGCGGAGCAAACATCACCGGAACTGTAGCACGAACCGGCCGACGCCACCATTCTTCTCTTCAAGATTTCCCTCCTTGCCATATCATGTCATGTTTTGGTGAGGTCGTCCATGTCATTGCGGTTCATTGACATGAACTTGTTCTCTTCAGCGAGCAACATGGACATAGATTTGTTTTCGGCGGCTCGTGCTCTTCTCTCCTCGATGGCTGCTTTGCGCAGCCCCTCTTCCTTGAGCAACTGCCACTTTTCTTGCTTCTCCTTCGCCTTCTTCTCGGCCAACTCTTTCTTGATCTCCAACGATTTCAACAACATCGACTCGTTGGATTGCAACATGGCATCAATCTTCTCCCTCAAGCTCGATGCTTCTTGCTCTCTCTTCATCTTCTCCTTGGTCTTCTTGTCACCATCGGGCTTGTGCAAATTTCTTGGGCCATCATCCTCCTCATCTTCACCCATGTTTGTAAGTGAGCCTCTCTTTGGTGGGGATTCTTTGTCGATCAACTTCCACTTCTAGCACTTTTGGAGCAACTCCCAACAATTGTAACACCCCGGATGTAACTTTCCCAATTTATACTCTAACTCTTGTCGTTTCCGGCGTTAAGTTATATTTATTTCTCGGGTTCGGGTCTTTGTCTCCGTGTGTTGTTTTCATTGGCATGCATCTCATATCATGTCATCATGTGCATTGCAATTGCATACGTGTTCGTCTCATGCATTCGAGCATTTTCCCCATTGTCCGTTTTGCATTCCGGCGCTTCGTTCTCCTCCGGTGGTCATTTCTAGCTTTCTTTCGTGGTGGGGATTAAACATTTCCAGATTGGACCGAGACTTGTCAAGCGGCCTTGGTTTACTGCCGGTAAACCGCCTGTCAAGTTTCGTGCCATTTGGACTTCGTTTGGTACTCCAACGGTTAACCGAGGGACCGAAAAGGCCTCGTGTATGTTGCAGCCCAACACCCCTCCAATTTGGCCCAAAACCCACCAAACTCTGCTCCTTCTCCTAGAGCGTTCGATCACGATCGCGTGGCCGAAAACCGCACCTCATTTGGACTCTCCTAGCTCCCCCTATGCCTATATATACACCCCCTCCAAAAATTCGCGGTGCAATCCACCCCTAACCCAAGTCTCCCCTTCATCCGCGCGCCGGACACGTCCGCCGCCACCCCCTCGCCCTCTCCCGTCGCGCCACGTGGCAGCCGCCGGCCACCCCGCGCCGAGGCCCGGAGAGCCCACGGCGGGCCCTCCCGGCCCGATT
>NC_057794.1:93745024-93754482 GCF_018294505.1 Triticum aestivum
CCCTTCGCCGGCGCCCGCACGCCCGCGGACGGGAAGCGCCGCGCCGCGCGCCGCCGACCTCCCTCGCCGCCTCCCCGAGCTCCGGCCTCCCCCCGCTTCGATTCCGGCGAAGCTCCGACGTTCAACCTCGGCTTCCGCGCACGTGAACAGTGCTTGCTACAGTAACCCGATCCGGATCTCAGATCTGAAAAACCCTAGGGTTGACTTTTCCCATCTCCCGTCATTTTTTATGCAATCTTTGACCTGCGGTAACTTTGCATCCGTAGCTCCGTTTTGGACATATGGTATATCAAAATGTTCGCCTCGACGAGTACATCATTTCATTCCATTGCATCATTTTCATTTGAGCTCATCTTGATGCCCGAAATGCTGTTAGAAGGAGGCTTCGTGAGTTAATTGTCAGATCCGCTAGTTCATCTTAGACTTTTGTCATTTTTGCCATGATTATTGTGTGCATGATATGCCTGTGAGTCCTTCATATGTTTTGTTAAGCATCTTGTTATCTTTCAAGAGGTGTAACCCATGCATTTTTAGGATGTGTGTGGTGACTTGTGCAAGCTTGCAAAGTGAGGCACCCGGTAAATCAGTTTTCAGGGACTTGGTAGTTTTCACTGTCTGGGATTGTTTAGTTCATGATGCCATATGTTCATGTTGTTTCCTAGTGATCCGTGCCTCTTTTGAGGATGATCAGTAAGGGAGTTTTGCTAATCTTGTAGTGCTCTATCCATCCATGTATTTGTTTGCATTTATGGAGCACCCTATCTTGAGTCAATCGAGCTCTAATTTTGCTTCGTTGCGAATCTGGGTAGATCGTCAACTTGTTTGCGATTTTGCCGATGCTATTGTAGTTGATCCGTGCATGCTATGTCATTGTTCTTGCCATGTCTAGCTTGCATTTTGTGCCTTCTTAATGGATGTATGCTTGCCTTTCCATGACTTGCACCGTAGTGAGTGCATCGAGCTTGTTTACATGCCTTCGTGAGTTAAATTTCAGCATGTCCCAGTTTTCACTAAGTCTGAAAACTGATTATGTTTTTGCTATGTTCGTGTGCTTGTTAGTATATTTTGTGATCCCTTTTGGCTCAAGGTCACTAAGGGACTTTTGTTAAGCTTGTTGAGTAGCTCCATTCCATGTCTTTCTTTGTCATGTTCAGGTCCTGTAGCATGTTGTTTTGATGCTCCGAAGAGGGCTTCATGATCTGAAATTTCAGACAAGTGTTAATTTCACTAAGTCTGAGATCTGTTTTGCATTTGTGTTTTTGCCATGCTTGTTTGAACCTCGTAATGGATGATTTGGCCGTAGCTCAGTGCTAGACTTTTGTTAAGCATCTTGTGTGCATCCCTGCCATGTATTTTGTTGCCATGTTTGGTGGCTGTAGCATGTTCATTTTGTTGCATTTAGATGCCTACTTGCTGTAAACTGCAGACCGGTGTCATTTTTGAATCGCTTGCCATTTCCCAACCGTAACTCCGATTCCGGCATTCTTTATATCGTTTTCAGGTGATTTCATCTCATATTTCCAGTGGCACACTTGGATTTCCAAGTTGAGGCCAGGTTCATGCATTTCCTGTCATACCTTGCATTTTGCATCCCGCATCGCATCCCACATAGCATAACATCTTTGCCTCGTATAGCTTGGTCTTGCACGTGGTTGATTGTATCCTTGTTGCTTGTTTGTCTTGTTTGGGTAGAGCCGGGAGACGAGTTCGCTACCGAGGAGCCCGTTGAGTTTGCTTGTGAGGATCCAGTCAACTCTGACAACTGTGCAGGCAAGATGATCATACCCTCGAAATCACTACTATCTTTGCTATGCTAGTTTGCTCGCTCTTTTGCTATGCCAATGCTACGATGCCTACCTTTTGCTTGTCAGCCTCCCAAATTGCCATGTCAAACCTCTAACCCACCTTTGTCCTAGCAAACCGTTGATTGGCTATGTTACCGCTTTGCTTAGCCCCTCTTATAGCGTTGCTAGTTGCAGGTGAAGATTGGAGCCCGTTCCTTGTTGGAACATCTTTTACTTACTTGTTGGGATATCATTATATTGCCATGTTATCTTAATGCATCTATATACTTGGTAAAGGGTGGAAGGCTCGGCCTCTCGCTTAGTGTTTTGTTCCACTCTTTCCGCCCTAGTTTCCGTCATATCGGTGTTATGTTCCCGGATTTTTGCGTTCCTTACGCGGTTGGGTTATAACGGGAACCCCTTGATAGTTCGCCTTGATTAAAGCTTTTCTAGCAATGCCCAACATTGGTTTTACCATTCGCCACCTAGCCTTTTCTTTCCCTTGGGTTCTGCAGACTCAAGGGCCATCTTATTTTAACCCCCCCCCCCTGGGGCCAGTGCTCCTCTGAGTGTTGGTCCACCTGTCAGCTACCGGTGGCCACCAGGGGCAACTCTGGGCTGGCCTACCCGTACCTAGGACAATCTGAGTGTGCCCTGAGAAAGAGATATGTGCAGCTCCTATCGGGATTTGTCGGCACATTCGGGCGGTGTTGCTGGTCTTGTTTTAACCTGTCGAAATGTCTTGTTGTACCGGGATACCGAGTCTGATCGGTGTGTCTTGGGTGGAGGTCTATTCCTTCATTGACCGTGAGAGCTTGTCATGGGCTAAGTTGGGACTCCCCTGCAGGGATTGAACTTTCGAAAGTCGTGCCCGCGGTTATGGGCAGATGGGAATTTGTTAATGTCCGGTTGTAGATAACTTGAACCTTAACTTAATTAAAATGAATCAACTGAGTGTGTTACCGTGATGGCCTCTTCTCGGCGGAGTCCGGGAGGTGGACACGGTGTTGGTGTAATGTTTGCGCAGGTTGCTCTCTAGTTTCTCGCTCGTGCTTTGCCTCCTCTTCTCGCTCTCTGTTGCGAATAAGTTAGACACCATATATGCTAGTCGCTTGCTGCAGCTCCACTTATTTTTACCTTGCCTTACCTACGAGCTTAAATAGTCTTGATCGCGAGGGTGCGAGATTGCTGAGTCCCTGTGGCTCACAGATTACTATTACACCAGATGCAGGGCCTGATGATTCCGCTCCAGGAGACGCGTATGAGCTCAAGTGGGAGTTCGACGAAGACTCTCAACGATACTACGTTTCCTTTCCCGATGATCAGTAGTGGTGCCCAGTTGGGGGTGATTGGGACCGTGTCGCATGTTGGGTTCTCTTTTATTTTGGCGCTGTAGTCGGGCCTTGAGTGTATGGATGATGTAATGTTATTTATGTACTTGATTGACGTGGCGAGTGTAAGCCAACTATGTTATCTCCCCTTTTATTATTACATTACATGGGATGTTTGTGAAGATTGCCTAACTTGCGACATATGCCTTCAATGCGATTATGCCTCTAAGTCGTGCCTCGACACGTGGGAGCTATAGTCGCATCGAGGGTGTTACAAGTTGGTAATCAAAGCCTTCCCCGACCTTAGGAGCCTCATTGCTTGATCGTTTTTAGCGGCCGAGTTGTGTCTAGAAAAATGTTTTGAGTCTTTTAGGAATTATATATCGGAGAGTTTAGGAATTCTTTTTACTTCCCAGTCTCCTCATCGCTCTGGTAAGGCATCCTGACGTAGAGTTTTGACTCTTCTCTTCTCAAATTTTACTAAAAAAAATTTTAGGATCACGCGAGTATCTTGGAATCGTTCCGATGGCTTATGATGAGAACATTGTCTTGGTGCCTCTTGTCAGGGGTTTAGTGGAAGTGTCCCGGGGAGTTGAGCTCTGAGGTGTTGTCATCATAATTTTATCGTTGCAATTCTGGAATACTTGAGATATTTTCGCCGACATCGAAAATCTCTTTTATGCAGTTCGTTGGTGAGATAACCTCGACGCCACCCAGTACTGGGGCGGGAGTTCGGGAGTATCGCCATAACTTGTATAACGGATGCTTTTCGAAGGTTGAGGTAGATGGTTTCCAAAGTTTTCTTTGTTATGTGTTGAAGGATGGATACAGCTGGATGTAGGATTTGATAGTTTGGGTGAGATATTATGCTTCCCCTGTATCCCCAACACCTGATTGCATAACCCGAAAAGTTCGGGACTTTCATAGGTGGGAATTCTAGTAGCTCCAGTTCTTCTTCCACGGATATTGGTTTGAGATTGGGATTTCTTACCGATTATTCGTTCTTGATCCGTACCTTGTTGATTTATTTCTCTACCTTAATTCTACGTGGCTTCTCAATTTATGGATATGTGACCATTTCAAGAGGAATGCATTCGTTCATTTTGTTCGGATGTGAAGACTATATGTTGCAATTTTCATTCCGTTGGATTCAGCTTCAATATTTATATGCCAATGTGCTAATGGTGGTCAACCTCTTCAGGATGGCTCCTCCAATGCGCACGACTCCGAATCCTGATCCGCCACCACCTCCACCTCCTCCGGAGGCATGGCAAGCTGTGATGGCCGCAACTAATGCAAACACACAGCTGATCATGCAAATTCTTCAAGAGTGCAATCAAGGCAGTCAAGGGAATCAAGGCAGCAATCAGAGTCACTTTGCTACACTCAACCAGTTCCTTGCTAACGGGCCAAAGACTTTCAGCAATTGTGTTGAGGCAACCGATGCTGACGATTGGCTTGTGGATCTGTGTAAGCATTTCGAGCGCAGTAACGTCAGGCCTGAGGACTTTGTCAAGTTCGCTTCCTTCCAACTCAAAGATCAAGCTGCAGAATGGTTCCAGCAGTACAAGGATTCCAGAGGTGGACGTGTTATTACTTGGGATGATTTCCGTCGAGATTTCCGATCTCATCATATTCCGCAGAGCGTGGTTGAAAGCAAGCATGAGGAATTCCGCAATCTGAAGCAAGGCTCTTTGTTTGTCTATGACTACAACAAGTTGTTCCAGAAGCTTGCCCGCTTTGCCAAGCAGGACGTGCCTGATGAGAAGAGCATGATATATCAGTTCAGGGGTGGTCTCAGAGAAGAAATTCAGCTCGCTCTTGTCCTCTTTGAGCCCTTGAGGTACGATGAGTTCTACAACATGGCACTGAAGCAAGAGGCTGCTCAGTTGAGGTGTGATGCTTCCAAGAAGCGAGTCAGAGATGTTACTCCTTCTTCCTCTACTCAAGTGGTCAAGCAGCAGAAGTTTTGGCTTCCTCCTCCTCCGTTCCGTCAGCCGTATCAGCAGAAGAGCAAAGGTGGCAGTGGTTCTTCCCACCCACCCAACCCTGGCTTTCAGAACAAGACTTCGTCTCAAGCTCCAAGATCGAGTGCTCCGTATCACCGTCCGCTTTCAGAGGTCACGTGCAACAAGTGCCAACAGAAGGGTCACTATGACAACAAGTGTCTCAACCAGAGGCGTCTTCCTCCTCCTCCTCATGTCAAATCGGCAAGTACAGCTGTGGTCAAGCATAACCCCAAGCATGCCAAGGTCAATTTGATGAATGCAGCTCAGGCAGAGGACTCATCAGATGTGATCATGGGTAACCTTCCTGTTAATGATATTCCTGCAAAAGTTCTTTTTGACACTAGTGCATCGCATTGCTTCATCTCGAGACCGTTTACTAATAGGCATGAATTGGTTTCGCAAGTTTTGCCTAGTCCTTTAGCAGTTGTTTCTCCCGGTAAGCGCATGCAGGCTAACTCCATCATTCCGGATGTTTCTATCACTTTGGGTGACTACAAGTTCTTGGCTTCTCCTACGGTTCTCGGTGACTCGGATATTGATCTTATTCTCGGAATGGATTGGCTTTCTAAGCACAAGGCTCAGCTTGATTGTGCAGCCAGGCAGATTCAATTGACTCATTCGTCTGAGGATGTAATTGTCTTTGCCGCTCGTGATGATACTATTTGTCTGTTTTCTCTCAATGAGAAGGGTGAATTGGATGCCATCTCTCAAATTCCAGTCGTTTGCGAATATCAAGACGTCTTTCCAGAAGAGCTTCCAGGAATGCCTCCGCACCGGCCAGTTGAATTCGTTATTGATCTTGAGCCTGGCACGGAACTTGTGTGCAAACATCCTTACAAGCTCGGACCTGAAGAGTTGAAGGAGCTGAAGAAGCAACTCAATGAGCAAGAGAAAATGGGTCTCATCCGGCCTAGTTCTTCTCCATGGGGTTGTGGTGTTCTTTTTGTGAAGAAGAAGGATGGAACGGACCGACTTTGTGTTGATTACCGTCCAGTGAACAAGAAGACCATCAAGAACAAATACCCACTTCCCAACATCAATGAGCTGTTCGAACAACTCAAAGGTGCTCAAGTATTATCCAAGCTTGATCTCCGTATGGGTTATCACCAGATTCGCATTCGTGAAGAAGATATTCCCAAGACAGCATTCAGAACAAGCTTTGGTTCATATGAATACACTGTCATGTCTTTTGGCCTCGCCAACGCTCCTCCGGCGTTCTCTCGCATGATGAACTTCATCTTCAACGCCTACACCAATGACTTTGTTTTGGTCTATCTCGACGACATTCTGGTTTTCTCCAAGAACAAGGAAGATCATGCCAAGCACTTGCGTTTGGTTCTTGATAAGCTCAGAGAACATCAGTTCTACGCCAAGTTCTCCAAGTGTGAATTTTGGCTCGATGAGGTTCTTTATCTTGGTCATATCATCTCTGCCAAGGGCATTGCCGTGAATCCTGAGAAGGTGTCTGCAATTGTGAATTGGGAACCTCCTCAAAACGTGAAGCAACTCCGCAGTTTCCTCGGTCTCGCAAGCTATTGCCGAAGATTCATTGAAAACATTTCTAAGATCGCGAAGCCTCTCTCTAATCTTCTTCAGAAACACGTCAAGTACGTTTGGTCTCCGGAGTGTGATATTGCTTTCAACACTTTGAAAGAGAAATTGGTCACTGCTCCAGTTCTGACTCCGCCTGATGAATCCAAGCCGTACGAGGTCTTTTGTGATGCCTCTCTCCAAGGTCTTGGCGCAGTATTGATGCAAGAGAAGAAAGTTGTTGCTTATACATCTCGCCAGTTGAAGCCTAATGAGAAGAACTACCCCACTCATGATCTCGAGTTGGCGGCAGTTGTGCATGCTCTTTTGACTTGGAGACATCTTCTATTGGGAAGAAAAGTGGATATTTTCACCGATCACAAGAGTCTCAAGTACATCTTCACTCAGCCTAATCTCAACCTCAGGCAAACTCGATGGGTCGAAATGATTCAAGAATATAATCCGAGTATCGAGTATACTCCAGGCAAGGCCAATGTGATTGCTGACGCTTTGAGCAGAAAAGCGTATTGCAACAGTCTGATTCTTAAGCCTTATCAACCCGAGCTTTGTGAAGCTTTCCGCAAACTGAATCTGCAAGTTGTTCCTCAAGGTTTCCTCGCCAACCTTCAAGTCTCTCCTACCTTAGAAGACCAGATTCGCCAAGCCCAGCTTCTTGATGCTATGGTGAAAAAGGTGAAGATTGGGATTGCCAAGAGTCAGTCCAAGTACAAGTGCTACCGCCTTGATGACAAGGACACTCTCTTCTTCGAGGATCGTATTGTTGTAACCAAAGGTGACCTCCGTAAAGTGATCATGAACGAGGCTCACAATTCTCTCCTCTCCATCCACCCTGGGAGCACGAAGATGTATCAGGACCTTAAGCAAGCTTATTGGTGGACTCGAATGAAGCGCGAGATCGCTCAATTCGTGAATGAATGTGATGTCTGCAGAAGAGTGAAGGCAGAACACCAAAGGCCAGCAGGTCTCCTCCAACCTCTTGCCATTCCAGAATGGAAGTTTGACCACATTGAGATGGACTTCGTGACTGGGTTTCCAAAGTCCAAGCGTGGCAATGATGCTATATTCGTTGTCATCGACAAACTCACCAAAGTGGCTCACTTTCTGCCTATCAAAGAGTTGATCACTGCAGCTCAATTGGCGGAACTCTATACCTCTCGTATTGTCTCTCTGCACGGTATTCCTCAAGTGATCTCTTCAGACCGTGGCAGCATCTTTACCTCGAAGTTTTGGGATTCTTTCCAGAAGGCCATGGGCACCAACATCTGCTTCAGCATAGCTTTCCATCCTCAAACAAGCGGTCAAGTCGAGCGTGTCAACCAGATTCTTGAAGATATGCTCAGGGCTTGTGTGATCTCCTTCGGCATGAAGTGGGAGGATTGTCTTCCTTATGCTGAATTCTCCTACAACAATAGTTTTCAAGCAAGTTCGGGCAAGGCCCCATTTGAAATTCTGTATGGCAGGAAGTGTCGTACCCCTCTCAACTGGTCTGAAACTGGTGAACGTCAGCTTTTGGGTAATGACTTAATCATAGAAGCAGAAGAAATGTGCAAAGTTATTCGTGATAACCTCAAAGCAGCCCAATCCCGCCAGAAGAGCTACCATGACAGTAAGCACCGTGATTTGGCTTTCGAGATCGGAGATCATGTTTACCTCCGCATCTCTCCTATGAAAGGTACTCGTCGCTTTGGTATCAAAGGGAAGCTTGCCCCCAGATACGTGGGACCTTTCAAGATTGTCAGCAAGAGAGGCGACCTCGCCTATCAACTCGAGCTTCCTTCAAACTTTGCAAATGTTCATGACGTGTTCCATGTCTCTCAGCTTCGAAAGTGCTTCAAGACTCCTGACCGCACCGTCAACTTCGAGGACATTGAGCTCCAAGAAGATCTCTCTTATCATGAGCACCCAGTTGCTATTCTTGAAGAGACTGAACGCAAGACTGGCAACAAGTCAATCAAATTTCTCAAAGTCAAGTGGTCACACCATTCCGCCTGTGAAGCTACCTGGGAATGCGAGGACCGCCTCCGTTCTGAGTACCCGGCGTTCTTTCAGTCCTAGATCTCGGGACAAGATCCTTTCGTAGTGGTGGAGTGTTGTAACACCCCGGATGTAACTTTCCCAATTTGTACTCCAACTCTTGTCGTTTCCGGCGTTAAGTTATATTTATTTCTCGGGTTCGGGTCTTTGTCTCCGTGTGTTGTTTTCATTGTCATGCATCTCATATCATGTCATCATGTGCATTGCAATTGCATACGTGTTCGTCTCATGCATTCGAGCATTTTCCCCGTTGTCCGTTTTGCATTCCGGCGCTTCATTCTCCTCCGGTGGTCATTTCTAGCTTTCTTTCGTGGTGGGGATTAAACATTTCCGGATTGGACCGAGACTTGCCAAGCGGCCTTGGTTTACTGCTGGTAAACCGCCTGTCAAGTTTCGTGCCATTTGGACTTCGTTTGGTACTCCAACGGTTAACCGAGGGACCGAAAAGGCCTCGTGTGTGTTGCAGCCCAACACCCCTCCAATTTGGCCCAAAACCCACCAAACTCTGCTCCTTCTCCTAGAGCGTTCGATCACGATCGCGTGGCCAAAAACCGCACCTCATTTGGACTCTCCTAGCTCCCCCTGTGCCTATATATACACCCCCCTCCAAAAATTCGCAGTGCAATGCACCCCTAACCCTAGTCTCCCCTTCATCCGCGCGCCGGACACGTCCGCCCGGCGCTGGACACGTCCGCCGCCGCCCCCTCGCCCTCTCCCGTCGCGCCACGTGGCAGCCGCTGGCCACCCCG
>NC_057794.1:93754909-93768905 GCF_018294505.1 Triticum aestivum
CCGCCTCCCCGAGCTCCGGCCTCCCCCCGCTCCGATTCCGGCGAAGCTCCGATGTTCAACCTCGGCTTCCGCGCGCGTGAACAGTACCTACTACAGTAACCCGATCCGGATCTCAGATCTGAAAAACCCTAGGGTTGACTTTTCCCCTCTCCCGTCATTTTTTTATGCAATCTTTGACCTGCGGTAACTTTGCATCCGTAGCTCTGTTTTGGACATATAGTATATCAAAATGCTCGCCTCGACGAGTAGATCATTACATTCTATTGCATCATTTTCATTTGAGCTCATCTTGATGCCTGAAATGCTGTTAGAAGGAGGCTTCGTGAGTTAATTGTCAGATCCGCTAGTTCATCTTAGACTTTTGTCATTTTTGCCATGATTATTGTGTGCATGATATGCCTGTGAGTCCTTCATATGTTTTGTTAAGCATCTTGTTATCTTTCAAGAGGTGCAACCCATGCATTTTTAGGATGTGTGTGGTGACTTGTGCAAGCTTGCAAAGTGAGGCACCCGGTAAATCAGTTTTCAGGGACTTAGTAGTTTTCACTAAGTCTGGGATTGTTTAGTTCATGATGCCATATGTTCATGTTGTTTCCTAGTGATCCGTGCCTCTTTTGAGGATGATCAGTAAGGGAGTTTTTCTAATCTTGTATTGCTCTATCCATCCATGTCTTTGTTTGCATTTATGGAGCACCCTAGCTTGAGTCAATCGAGCTCTACTTTTGCTTCGTTGCGAATCTGGGCAGATCGTCAACTTGTTTGCGATTTTGCCGATGCTATTGTAGTTGATCCGTGCATGCTATGCCATTGTTCTTACCATGTCTAGCTTGCATTTTGTGCCTTCTTAATGGATGTATGCTTTCCTTTCCATGACTTGAAACGTAGTGAGTGCATCGAGCTCGTTTACATGCCTTCGTGAGTTAAATTTCAGCATGTCCCAGTTTTCACTAAGTCTGAAAACTGATTATGTTTTTGCTATGTTCGTGTGCTTGTTAGTATATTTTGTGATCCCTTTTGGCTCGAGGTCACTAAGGGACTTTTGTTAAGCTTGTTGAGTAGCTCCATGCCATGTCTTTCTTTGTCATGTTCAGGTCCTGTAGCATGTTATTTTGATGCTCCGGAGAGGGCTTCATGATCTGAAATTTCAGACAAGTGTTAATTTCACTAAGTCTGAGATCTGTTTTGCATTTGCGTTTTTGCCATACTTGTTTGCACCTCGTAATGGATGATTTGGCCATAGCTCAGTGCTAGACTTTTGTTAAGCATCTTGTGTGCATCCCTGCCATGTATTTTTTTGCCATGTTTGGTGGCTGTAGCATGTTCATCTTGTTGCATTTAGATGCCTACTTGCTGTAAATCGCAGACCGGTGTCATTTTTGAATCGCTTGCCATTTCCCAACCGTAACTCCATTCCGGCGTTCTTTATATCGTTTTCAGGCGATTTCATCTCATCTTTCAAGTGGCACACTTGGATTTCCAAGTTGAGGCCAGGTTCATGCATTTCCTGTCATACCTTGCATTTTGCATCCCGCATCGCATCCCGCATAGCATATCATCTTTGCCTCGTATTGCTTGGTCTTGCACGTGGTTGATTGTATCCTTGTTGCTTGTTTGTCTTGTTTGGGTAGAGCCGGGAGACGAGTTCGCTACCGAGGAGCCCGTTGAGTTTGCTTGTGAGGATCCAGTCAACTCTGACAACTGTGCAGGCAAGATGATCATACCCTCGAAATCACTACTATCTTTGCTATGCTAGTTTGCTCGCTCTTTTGCTATGCCAATGCTACGATGCCTACCTTTTGCTTGTCAGCCTCCCAAATTTCCATGTCAAACCTCTAACCCACCTTTGTCCTAGCAAACCGTTGATTGGCTATATTACCGCTTTGCTTAGCCCCTCTTATAGCGTTGCTAGTTGCAGGTGAAGATTGGAGCCTGTTCCTTGTTGGAACATCTTTTACTTACTTGTTGGGATATCATTATATTGCCATGTTATCTTAATGCATCTATATACTTGGTAAAGGATGGAAGGCTCGGCCTCTCGCTTAGTGTTTTGTTCCACTCTTGCCACCCTAGTTTCTGTCATATCGGTGTTATGTTCTCGGATTTTTGCGTTCCTTACGCGGTTGGGTTATAACGGGAACCCCTTGATAGTTTGCCTTGATTAAAGCTTTTCTAGCAATGCCCAACATTGGTTTTACCATTCGCCACCTAGCCTTTTCTTTCCCTTGGGTTCTGCAGACTCAAGGGTCATCTTATTTTACCCCCCCGGGCCAGTGCTACTCTGAGTGTTGGTCCACCTGTCAGCTACCGGTGGCCACCAGGGGCAACTCTGGGCTGGCCTACCCGTACCTAGGACAATCTGAGTGTGCCCTGAGAAAGAGATATGTGCAGCTACTATCGGGATTTGTCGGCACATTCGGGCGGTGTTGTTGGTCTTGTTTTAACCTGTCGAAATGTCTTGTTGTACCGGGATACCGAGTCTGATCGGTATGTCTCGGGTGGAGGTCTATTCCTTCGTTGACCGTGAGAGCTTGTCATGGGCTAAGTTGGGACTCCCCTGCAGGGATTGAACTTTCGAAAGCCGTGCCCGCGGTTATGGGCAGATGGGAATTTGTTAATGTCCGGTTGTAGATAACTTGAACCTTAACTTAATTAAAATGAATCAACTGAGTGTGTTACCATGATGGCCTCTTCTCGGTGGAGTCCTGGAGGTGGACACGGTGTTGGTGTAATGTTTGCGCAGGTTGCTCTCTAGTTTCTCGCTCGCGCTTTGCCTCCTCTTCTCGCTCTCTGTTGCGAATAAGTTAGCCACCATATATGCTAGTCGCTTGCTTCAGCTCCACTTTTTTTACCTTGCCTTACCTACGAGCTTAAATAGTCTTGATCGCGAGGTTGCGAGATTGCTGAGTCCCTGTGGCTCACAGATTACTATTACACCAGATGCAGGGCCTGATGATTCTGCTTCAGGAGACGCGTATGAGCTCAAGTGGGAGTTCGACGAAGACTCTCAACGATACTACGTTTCCTTTCCCGATGATCAGTAGTGGTGCCCAGTTGGGGGTGATTGGGACCATGTCGCATGTTGGGTTCTCTTTTATTTTGGCGCCGTAGTCGGGCCTTGAGTGTATGGATGATGTAATTTTATTTATGTACTTGATTGACGTGGCGAGTGTAAGCCAACTATGTTATCTCCCTTTTTATTATTACATTACATGGGATGTTTGTGAAGATTGCCTAACTTGCGACATATGCCTTCAATGCGATTATGCCTCTAAGTCGTGCCTCGACACGTGGGAGCTATAGTCGCATCGAGGGTGTTACAACAATGCTCTAGTTTGAAAATTTTGCCTTCCGAAGCTTCCATGTCCTTGTATCTATGTTGAGCAATTTTTTCCTACACAATGTGAACAAAGTGATCCAATCACTTCTCATGATGCAATATGATGATGCACAATTTGAACAAAGGAAAAACAAACTCACGTAGTCGGACTCCACGGTGCCACTTGGAGGTGCATTGCGTACTTGCTCCAAGCAAGCTGCCCAACGGCTGCACATAGGCTTGATGTTCTCCCAACGCCCTTGAAGCGACCGAAATGTGCGTGGAGTCCTATTGGGATACTTTGCCATAATGCGAAAGTATTGATCTTCGATCCTTTGCCAATATATCTTGGAAGTTTGAGATGTACCCATGCATGCATCAAGAGACACCGCACTCCATGCTTGAATCAAAGCTTGATCTTCCAAGATTGTGTAGTTCTTCGATCTTATGCTTTTCCTAGTTTTTGCTTGCCATTGCTCAAACGCTTCCGCTTCGATCTCCTCCAATTCGTCCGCACAATCATGATCATCCACGCCGGCCTCTATTTCATTGTACTTGAATGGTTCAAAAGGGGCTTGATCAATGTCAACCGCGTTCGTGTCCAACAAGTTCATGAACTCGGTTGTTCCATTGTTCGAACCACCGCTGTAGCGAATGATAACAAGTCACACGCTATCGAGAATAATGGCGAAAAATGAAAGGGAATCGCCAAGACCGAAGGCGCATACCTTCCGGCCATTTCGTCCAACACCTCGCTCGCAGGGGGAGCGGCACCGTTGAACGGCATCGCTGGAGCACCTCCTTGCGGCGGGATGGAGCGAGAGGTTGAAGAAGGTGGCTTCTTTGAAGCCGGAACCTTCCTCCGCTTTACGCCCGCGACCTTGCTGACCTTCTTCGCCGCTGGCCGGGATCGCGTTGCCGCGTTGGCGCCCGGAGTGCGGGCCATCGCGGCGGGGGCGGCCGGATTCCCGCCCTGCACGACAATGTTGCCCTGCCGCTTGCGGGCAGGCGCGGCTTGGGCTTGGGCGACGGTGGCGGGGCCAACTTGGCCGGCGACGAGATCCGCCCGAGCGGAAGGGGTGTGGTCGACCTCGACGGTGACGGGGGATAGCAGGGGGGCGTCCATGGCGGCGACTGACGGCTGGGGAAGAGCAGTCGGAGCTTGCGGAGTGGGGGCAATGGTGCCGGAGGGTGCAGGGAGCGGGAAGGGCCGCGCGGAAATGTCCCTCCCGCCAAATCTCGCGCGGGATAGGGGTTGAGCTCGGTTCGACCTCCCAGCCCGCGAAGATAGAGGTTGAGCTCGGGTCGGCCTCCCAGCCCGCGAAGATAGAGGTTGGGGGAGAAGATTTGCTGCGCCCCGCAAAAAAAATTGCGGGTCGTGGCGGGATCCGGGGTCTGCTCGTGCAGATTTTCTGGCCCCGACCCGCAATTTGGCGGTTATTTTGCAGGCCGGGACGTTTTGCGGGGTCTGCTAGAGTTGCTCTAACCAACTAAGGTCAGACTTAGGGTTTTTACCCTGGAGCTCGAGACCGGGTGCTCGAGAAGCACCACCCAACCGAAGTCATCCTAAATTATCTCCTCCACATTCCACGATCCCAGCAGCATAACAAGAAGCATACTTAGACGAGGGAGGATGGTCACATGCACCACCCAAATCCTGAGGTTGGGACGATCTGGCGCACCTGCACCGTCCTCACAAGTGACAGCTGATGAACGATCTGCATGAGACGACATCACCACATGCCGCCACTACCATCATCGTCGCATGTGGCAGCAGATTACTCCTATGTGGAGGACACGACCGCAGTTATGCATCGCCGTTAGCGATGTAGATCGCGAATCTTGCTGGATTTGAAGGTCCGAGCCCTTCCGGCGACCATTGTCCAGCAGATGCCGCGTCCATGGTGGCAATGACAGCTAGCCAAGCCCAACCGATAGTGCCCAGCAGCACGAGCTAGATCAGGTGCGATCACCCCGACATCTGCTACATAGGCATCGCCACATCCCCGTCGCGGCGCGGGTGATGGACGCAGCAACTGCTGCATTGCTACCGCACCCCGACACCGAAGGGAGCCTCTGGAAGCATTGCTAGCCCCGGCTCGATGAGCAGGCTCTCCAGATCGAGGGACATGGTGGCAGACTGGCGGTGCCAGCTCCCCTCCCTTTCCTCCGTGGCTTGTGTGCCTGCTGCAAACAACGCCATCAAGGATTGGGAAGGCCCGTTGCTGTCCGTGCTCAGCCATGAACCACTGCTGCCGCTGCATCATACCAGCCATTATTGGGTCACAAGGCGTCTGCGTGTACATCGCCAAAAACCATCGATCAACAGCAGGAACGGAGCCCCGCCGCCGCCGTCAGCCGCGCGGGCAAGCCTGGCGGAGACTGCCGGCGGCGGTGAGGGAAGACGCACGGGAAGAGAGCCGCCTGAAAAAGTGGATCGCTAGCCGCCCGGCAATTGGACACCTGTTTTATTTTTTTCCATATACATTGTACGTTTTTTGTATATTCTATACACGCTTATGCATATTAACATTTATTCAAAATATTATGTAATTTCATTTTTATAATATATATGTTTAGAAATTTTTTGAATGTAAACAAAATTTAAAAAGCAAAGCAAAAAAAAGCAAGAACAAATGTGAAAGAAAGAGAGCGCTTAAGGCCTGTGGACCTCCAGCGTACTTGGCCGGCCCATTGTCGCCCGTTTCAGGCAAGAGTTCTGGGGGAGCAACTAGTTAACGAGCGCTTCTTCGGGAGCCTCGCAACGATTAGCGCCATTTGGCGCGCTCTCAGCATTCGCCACGTGTCGCGCTCTGGACGCTCCCTTTGGATTTTTTTTCGCACGCGTTTTCGGCTTTTTAAATGGTTTTTTTGGGTTTTTCGATGTTTTGGTTTTCCCCGTCTTTCTTAGCTTTTCGATCAAAAAAAATAATTTTTTTGCACGAAAAAAACGCGTTTTCTTTTATTTTCCTTTCGCGAAAGTCACGTTTTTTCTTCCGCGAGAGGCACGGTTGTGCTTTAGCGAGAGTCACGGCTGTGCCTTTCGGAAACGAAAAAAACACATTTTTTGTTTTTTTTTTCTTTCGCGAGAGTCACGGTTTTGCTTCCGTGAGAGGCACGGTTGTGCTTTTGCGAGAGTCACGGCCGTGCCTCTCGGAAAAGGGAAAAACAAAACGTGTTTTCTGTTTTTTTCGTGAGAGTCACGGTTTTGCTTCCGCGAGAGGCACGGTTGTGCTTTCGCGAAAGTCACGACCGTGCCTTTAGGAAAGGGAAAAACAAAACGTGTTTTCTTTTTTTTTCTTTCGTGAGAGTCACGGTTTTGCTTCTGCGAAAGACACGGTTGTGCTTTCGCGAAAGTCACGGCCGTGCCTCTAGGAAAGAAAAAAAAATATGCGTTTTTTGTTTTTTTTTTCTTTCGCGAGAGTCACGGTTTTGCTTTCGCGAGAGGCACGGTTGTGCCTTCGCGAGAGTCACGGCCGTGCCTCTCAGAAACGAAAAAAAACGTGTTTTCTATTTTTTTCCTTCCACGAGAGTCACGGTTTTGCTTTCACGAGAGGCACGATTGTGATTTCGCGAGAGGCACGGGTGTGCCTCTTTCGGAAAGGGAAAAAATCGTGCTCCTGGTTCGGTTTTTTCGCCCTGTTATTTTCGTCCGAATTTTTTCGTGAAAAAAAATTTGTCAAAACCTATCAACATGGGATCTAGTTTTGAAGATCTCGACGTGAGAAATTCAATGATGAAAACGGTTTAAAATTTGGACGCACGGTTTAAGAGATAAAACGTTTTAAATAAATGAATCTACGAAAAAAGAAAAACTCCTATGTTGCGACAAGTGGCGCACTGCATGTACGCCATTTGTCGCGACCTGAGAAAGTAGAGTGTTCTTTGCAACGAGTACTCCTTAATTAGTGATTTCGGAGTTCTGGTCTTGCTACAATGCCCCAGATGTTTCAGAGCAACACCTAAAAAAAAGATGTTTCAGAGCAGCGACTTCAGGGAAGTTACTTTCGAGTTTGAGCTAGAGAATGTAATTTTGAAGCTCGTGATTTAGTTAAGACAGCTGTTTCACTGTCAGTGGATCGCCACATGTGGCTAGAGTGCTTATCAGACATTATTTGTATTCCTAAATGTCATTGAGTTTTAATAAAGTCCCTAGTTCATCTAAAAAAAGAAGTCGCTCCCCCAGATCTGATGTTTGCCGAACCAACGAGCCCACACGGCAAGCCTCTTTTGAAGCGATATTAAGACATGAAGGCCCAACCCGAGAAAATAGAAGAGAAGACGTCCCTCAGAAAAAAAAAAGAGCGAGAGAGGACACGGAGGGGTCCGGAGGCTAGAAAGAGAAGAAGGCTCTCGAGCGGCGGCTGCGCGACGAGGATATGAGCGGCGAGGCGGCGGCCGGCGGCGGCGGGGAGGCGAACGGCGTCCAGCCGAACGTGACCATCTACATCAATAACCTCAACGAGAAGATCAAACTCGAAGGTATCTTTCCCCTGCTTGAGCCCTCTCGCCTTCCTCCGCGCCCCCCTTGTCTAAACCCTAGGGAGATTCTCGCGGATTTCTTCTTTCCCGTGTAATGTATTCGCTACCTCTGGCTCGCCGTTGTTCCTCTGCGCTGGCCCGGTGGAAATCTCGGCGCTTCTCCAGGACACGTTTTGCCAGACACGTTGGTGCCCGCTAATGAAATTCCGTGTGCCAAGCCCGGCTGTTTTCCGGCGGAGGTAGTCGTTGTCTCGTGGAGAAGTGCCGCAGATATCTCGCGGATTAGTGGTTTAGCGTGTGCTGGTGTTAGAGATCTGGCGGTCTGCTTAATCCGAGGGCAGTCCTCTTTGTTTGATGTACCGAGCTAATAGAATCGAATCTGGGTCATGAAAGTAAGATTACATTCTCCAGTTTACCGAAGAAAAACAGCAATTGCATACCCTGTACTGCATCTCTGAATTTTGAAGTCGTTACAGTCGTTACAGATTTCTGCTGAGCCTTATTTAGTTTTACTTTTTGGAACCGATGCGGCTGACTAATATAATTTGCTGAATTCTTTACAGCACTTAAGAAGTCCCTCAATGCCGTTTTCTCCCAGTTTGGGAAAATCATTGAGGTGCTTGCTTTCAAGACTTTGAAGCATAAAGGGCAGGCATGGGTTGTGTTCGAAGATGTTGCATCAGCAACTGAGGCTTTGAAGAGGATGCAAGATTTTCCCTTCTATGACAAACCCATGGTGAGTTTACAGCTGAATTGGTGTTACAGCTTTGCTTGTCCCATAATTTGATCTGATCTGATTTTACTATATCCTGTTTTTTTTTTAGATATGTTACTATATCCTGTTTTTTTTTAGTTATGTTACTATATCCTGTTGTTCGTTGTGTTGTTAGCCAAGCGTATTGGGTTTATGAATACCATCTCAACAGAAAAAAGAGCATCTCTACTGCTTGCAATTATGTCATAATGTTATGGTTTGTCTAACATAATCTAGCATTTAAGCTTATTCAATTCTTTCTATTGAAGCGGTTTGTTCTAAGCAACATTACTGCCTAGGTGGTCTATAATCTATCTTGTTTGTGCTTAGATGACACTCCCTCCGTACCAAAATATAAGCTTGTTGTGCTTAGCGGAAAAAAACGTCTTATATTTTGATACAGAGGGAGTATATTATTTGTATATACTAGGTCCCTTACTGGGCATGTCTAGTCAATACCAAACTAAACTTGAGTTGTTCAAATTGCTTAACTAACTATTGCACACATGCACATATGCTCTTTCATCTGCTCCTTTGCATTGCATTTTGACTTCTGAAGCTGTAGTATTTTTGTCACTCATGAAATCTTGTCTATTTGATTTCAGAAAATTCAATATGCCAAGACCAAGTCAGATGTTGTAGCAAAAGCTGATGGCACTTTCGTACCTCGAGAAAAAAGGAAGAGGAATGATGAGAAACGTAAGATCCCGGTTAATGTGCATACCCCTTTACATTTGCAGTTTTACTTTGGCCCCTCGGAACTTTATCTTGGTTTGCACTTCTTTATTTTGTTTGGACACGTAGCTTGCCATTTGTTAGCACGGTATGTTCAATATATTTTGTAAAACTTAACTGAAAGATGTGCTGGAGATGGACTCTGTTGCACGTAGCCATGGATTGTTGTTTATAACAGGTTAATAAATTGACTTGAGGAGGTATTGGTGTCACTACTAATACATTATCATAGTTTTCACTTTTCCTCTGCACATGTAGTGGGGCATACATTACTGCTAAAATGTTTAAAACAGCAAGAATCAGACCTTTTGCGGTCCTTGATTCCAGTCTTCAGTCCCCCATTTAAACATTTTTCTTAGGTGGTATATGCAGATTTTGCAACTAAGCTCAATAGATGCACTCATTCGCCTAAAAAAATCCAGATTATCTAAAAACAAAATTTCTTTTATTCTGTTCTTGCACTTACTGTTACTTCTACGAGAGTACCAGTATTAATTTGAATAGAAGCAAAAGATCAATAAAGCAGTCGTCGCCAGGTCTAAATATCAGATATCTGTTCAATTCACTGTATTTAGCTTTACACACTTTGTTGATAGAGTTGCTTCGTACTGGGAGGTACTACTTATTTTGCTGGTTTTTTATACGAGCTTATGGCAACTTGGCATCCTTTTAAATTCACGAGCAAAACTTAGTCTGCCTTGTTCTTTGATAATGCAGCTGAGAAGAAGCAGAAGCGTGAGCAGCACCATGATGTTAACCAGGCTGGCGTGGGCATGCATGCCTATCCTGGTGCTTATGGGGCTCCGCCGGTAAGTGCTGTAGAATTGATTAGAAATGTTCTTATTTATTCATTTTCTGTTGCGTAGAGGTTTTTGTTGTTGCATATGAACGATGGAATATGTTCTTGTGACCATGTTTTCCAAGCTCCATTCTTCTTTGCTTTGTGTTCACATACACAATCTCCTTTTAACTTCTTTGCTAGACATCCTGCCTGCTGTTTTGTTGTTCTATTTTGGGAATGGAGTTTGTATGTCTGCAAGCCAGTGATTCCTGCTTGCATAATTATGTAAGTAAAATTGGCATTCAACATATTAAGGCGATTCACTTTGCTTCGAGAAATAGCTTGAGATTTAGCAGGGAATAGTCATGACTCAGACTTAGCGCAAAGTTTGCTTACTATCATATATACGCCCAGTACTATGACTGGGCATCTTTCCACGTTTATTCTGTAATTAGTTTTCTTCACATCATTACTGGCTTGACTTTTTCTTGTGCAGCTCTCTCAGCTACCTTTTGGTGCGGGACCGAAGGTCATGATGCCAGAGATTATTGTACCAAACAACATTCTCTTCGTCCAAGAACTCCCACACGACGCGACCGCTTTGATGCTGCAGATGTTCTTCTGCCAGTACCCCGGGTTCAAGGAAGTGCGGATGATCGAAGCGAAGCCCGGTATCGCTTTCGTGGAGTATGGAGACGAGGGGCAGGCAACCGCAGCCATGAACCTTCTTCAGGGTTTCAAAATCAAAGAGAACCCAATGCGCATCACATATGCGAAGAAGTAACTTGATGAGCTGTATTGACTTGAATTAATGTTGTAGGCCTGTTTTTGCACCATCTGGTAGATTTTCTTCACATGTAAGGTAGACTACATCATCCAGTAAATTAATGCGTCCATGCTTGGAAGCTATTTTCAGTCATGTATTTGGGTTTGGCATCGTTGT
The DNA here is from genome assembly GCF_018294505.1 of Triticum aestivum. Lineage (NCBI taxonomy): Eukaryota > Viridiplantae > Streptophyta > Magnoliopsida > Poales > Poaceae > Triticum > Triticum aestivum. The sequence goes on from NC_057794.1 coordinate 93,765,921, forward strand.
GATAATCTTTTGTCAAATCATATGTTGCCAATTCCGTCTAATAACCATTTCCTACTTTTGTCGCTATTTTTCCACAAGTTCCTCACAACCATAAACCTGAGCTTCGAGTATTATGTTGATGTTTGTGATGACAATTGTTTCTGTAGAACATGACAACCATAATTTTCCTTTCCTTGTCATACTGTTAACTCAAATCTCAACAAAACCATGTCCTACATTAAATTCAATCAATTAAAATCCTATGAAAACATAACTAAATCAAAACTTTCCGTGCCATCCTCTACACATACTCAAATCAAATCTTTACCAAAAATCTAGAACATGATGGGTGTAAGTTATATGTTGGACATGACTGGCGTTGAACCATTAGAATATGGTGGGGGTAAGTTATATGCCTCGCTGCAATGCAGAGACAATTAGCTAGTATATAGATTGCTTTTAACTTTCGAGTACATGTTTTGCATGACAAATTTGCCCCAAACTGGTAACCAAACAGATAGAAAAAAATTACATGTTCCACAACGAAACAAGACACCGATGAACAATTTGACTGGTTAGATCCTAAACATTAGTTATGCTGGTTTGTCTCTTGGCTGACAGAATTTTTCCAGGGACGACTAACATTCAGCCACACAGAATTTCATGGCCATTCTGGTCGAAATAGGAAATGTACATGGCGGAATCAAACTCTTTCGAGCTCAGTGTTGTGCTTGCCCAGCTGGTCCTTTAGTTCTTTCTGCCACCCTTCAATGAGACTCTTGTGCTTGGCAATGAGCTCAGACCTAGTCTTCAGTTCTTCCTCCATTGTAGTAATCTCCTGCAGCTCAAACATGAAAATACGTTCAGAGTTGGCAATTTAGTATTTACCTATTAAGCTTCAAGGCCATACTGCATATGACTTTTCTCAACTTCCAGGTACTTAGTACAAGATAATATACAGAATAAACAAAGCCTGCCTTTTAGGGGGACAAATAAATAAGGCCTGTGAAGTGTTTAATTGTACCCGTCTCAACATAATTGCATATTCATGTGGGAAACCATTTTTGTTTTATTTTCAAGCAAAAAAGAATTTTAAGAAGGCTACTGGTTTCTTAAGATTCTTCACTTCTGAATCTGTCTAACTGTGTTAATTTTTATATCATTTAATAGTACGGAACTGAGGCTGAATAGCACAAAAGCATTGCATCAAGTCACCCAATCACAAAAATTACGCTCCCTGCAAACATACATCGTGATATTTTTTCATAAAAATTATATACTTCTGCAGTGCACAATCGAGGCTAATAGTAGCACAAAAGCGTTGCATCAAGCTCCTCAAGCACAAACATTACGCTCCCTATTCACATACCTATGCTTTTTCATAGAAGTGAAAGTGAGGTCAGATTACAATTAGAACTGCTTTTACAATGGTGCCCGTAGTACCAAATATAATTTTCTTCAAACAAACATGTTACCAGAAGATAATAATAAATGCTTTTGCAGTTTCTCGGGCAACTGAGAAATAACTCATTAAGTCAATGCTTAGAACCATCCGATCTGAACATCGGAATTCGTCCCAAGGGATGAGAAGATATTGATCGGACGGCTATCAATGTCGACTGTATAATCACTCCCCCATCAATTCCTAGCTGATAAACTCATGCAAGAAACTACTACTCTCTCTGTAACTTAATGTAAGACGTTTTTGCAGTTCAAGAGAGGTAGTACCAAATAACAAAAACTCAAAATCCCCTCTCTGAAAATTCAATTCGCTGCCTTGCTTTTAAAGCCCGCTTGCGGCGTATCTTCAGCACCTGCCATGCTGTGCTTGAGACTACTGCCTTATCCAAATAGGCCATTAATATTAGTTGATAATAGTAAAAGTTTATCGTTCAAATTAGTTATTTTTAAGGACCACCAACAATCATAAGGGTTGGATTATGGGTTGATCAACTCGTGTCGAGAATACTACCAATGAAATTAAACCAAAACCGATTGCATTCCTTTTACCACCCTCTCCCTAGCCATTCCAACTCAGGAGTCACCACCCACCTATCACGCCACTATGGTGTGCCAAACCTCGCCCACCCTCTGCCTAGTAGCAGCAATGTAAGAGAACGTTATAGGTTTATTCCTAGAGATCCCAGGACAACTCCAATCACCACTGTCTCTCCCCTAACACACAGAATCATGTACATATCCACAGAAAGCAATGAAGTGATCCCAAGTGAAGGATCTAGCTGAAGAATCACACCTTACGAAGCAGTTCTTCGTTTGTTGGTTGGTCCTCGCGCTGCATGTCGATGAAGCAAGACTGAAGCTTCTTGGCTGCCTCCATGAAATCCCTGGCGTGCCTCTCGACATCAACTGTCCACAGCAAAACCACAGTCATCATCTCCAATTTGGCACTAGTAAGTAACACAGCAGTCGGAACTACAGATACACAAATTGCTCTAGTCTAAGCACCTGATATCTAATCTACCGGGAATCAAATAGGCCAATCACAAGATAATCCCTAAAACGAACACCTGGCGCGCGCGAGGGGAGAGCGGGGCCAGTGACCAACCAAGAAGACGAATCTTGGCCCGAAACATGGCCGCTCGGATCGACAAGGGGGGGAGGAGAAGGGAGGACGGCGAGAGAGGGTTCGTACTCTGGTGGGAGGACTGGAGGGAGCGGTCGACGGCCTGCAGCTCGCGCGCGGGGAGGCACGGCAGCAGCGCCGCCTCCAGCGCAGCCACGCACGCCATCATTTCATCCCGCGCGGTTGCCGCGGGCGTCTGCTGCTGCGTGGGCGCCGGCGACTGCGACGGGGGCGGCGGCGGCTCTGCCATGGGAGAGACGGGGAGATGGGGATCGCGAAATCCTTTGGAACCCCCGGTTCGGTTAGGCGAAGATATCGCCCGTTCGTTGGAGGATGGACGGCTGTGACGATAAAGAAAGTTTGTGCTAAAACAGCAGGAGCAGAGAAGAACTTTTGATGTTTTTCTCCCAATACAGTACAGT
>NC_057794.1:94143258-94144108 GCF_018294505.1 Triticum aestivum
TACATCTTCGCACGCAAGGAAGTGTGTCCGGGCAAAAAAAAAACAATTCACCCCCTGACTGCTGGGACCCACCAGCTACATCTTCGCAGGCAAGGAAGTGCCTGACAGCCAGGACCCACGTGGTCGAAGCGTACGTAGCGTTGTCATTCTGGTCGCGAACGTGTACGTACATACTGGTCGATGTAGAGGCGCGCACGTGTCGTAGTAGAGGCGCGCACGTAGCATGTACACGTACGTACAGCGGCCAGGGTGCAAGAAAGAAAATACGGCCACGTATGTGTACATACGGGCGGGGTCTCAAATGCCTACTCGCGCATATGTATGGCGAGGGCTCGTGTACATGGCTGGGTCGGAACAGAGAAACAACATCGTCGTTGTGTTCATGGGTCGGAACGGAATGCGTGGTCGTGTTCTTCGGGAGGGCTTGGATGGAAGAGGCGATGGAAACGAGGCCTGGCGTACCACACAACGGAGGAAATGGACCTCCTACGGTCGAAACGGGGGTCCTGTTGATCGGGAGGAGTGTGGTGTACCGCAAAACAAAGGAAACGGACCTCCTACGGTCGAAACGGGGGTCCTGTTGATCGGGAGGGGTGTGGCGTACCGCAAAACGGAGGAAACAGACTTGTGTTGGAGCACTACGGTCGAAACGAGGGTCTTATTCATCGGGAGGGGAGTGGCATACCGCAAAACGGGACTCCACGGGATACTGTTCATCTCCACCGTCGACCCCCTCCAGCCTCCACGAGCTACTGTTCATCCACCGTCGACCTCCTCCAGCCTCCACGGGCTCCTGTTCATCCATCCTCCACCGCGCGCTACTCCACCGGCTACTGTTCAACCACCCTCC
>NC_057794.1:94144313-94155439 GCF_018294505.1 Triticum aestivum
GCTCACTGTTTATCCCATCGATCGGCTTCAGTTAGCAGCAATAGCCTAGGAATCGCTCCATCGGGTTCAGTTAACAGCCATCGATCAATCGCTTAGGTTCAGTAACGCGTAGCCTGCAGTGCAATCGCTCGGATTCAGTTAGAGCCCAACGCCTCGCTCGGGTTCAGTTAGAGCCAACGCCTCACACACACACGCGTATGTGTACGAGAGAAACGCGCATTGCTCGGGCCCCGACCTCCCACCGTAACCGGGAACTCCCTGAAATTTTCCTCCCCCTCGCTTCTACCATGGTTTTTCCGTCATGGACGGCCCAAAGAATGTCATGCAGCTGCTGTTGGGGAACGTAGTAATTTCAAAAAAAATTCCTACGCACACGCAAGATCATGGTGATGCATAGCAACGAGAGGGGAGAGTGTTGTCCACGTACCCTCGTAGACCGTAAGCGGAAGCGTTAGCACAACACGCTTGATGTAGTCGTACGTCTTCACGATCCGACCGATCAAGTACCAAACATATGGCACCTCCGAGTTCAACACACATTCAGCCCGATGACGTCCCTAGAACTCCGATCAGCCCGAGTGTTGAGGGAGAGTTTCATCAGCACGACGGCGTGGTGACGATGTTGATGTTCTACCGACGCAGGGCTTCGCCGAAGCACCGCTACAGTATTATCGAGTTGGACTATGGTGGAGGGGGGCACCGCACACGGCTAAGAGACGATCAGCTTGATCAACTTGTGTGTCTAGAGGTGCCCCTGCCCCTGTATATAAAGGAGCAAGGGGAGAGGTGGCCAGCCTAGGAGGAGGGCGCGCCAAGGGGGGGAGTCCTACTCCCACCGGGAGTAGGACTCCTCCTTCCCTTGTTGGAGTAGGAGAGAAGGAAAGAGGGGGAGAGGAACAAGGAAAAGTGGGCTGCACCCCTTGTCCAATTCGGACCAGAGGGGGGCGCGCGCCTCCTTCCTTTTGACCTCTCTCCTCTATTCCCGTATGGCCCAATAAGGCCCATATACTCCCCGGCGAATTCCCGTAACTCTCCGGTACTCCAAAAATACCCGAATCACTCAGAACCTTTCCGATGTCTGAATATAGTCGTGCAATATATCGATCTTTACGTCTCGGCCATTTCGAGACTCCTCGCCATGTCCCTGATCTCATCCAGGACTCCGAACTCCTTCGGTACATCAAAACTCATAATATAACTGTCATCTAAACCTTAAGCGTGCGGACCCTACGGGTTCGAGAACAATGTAGACATGACCGAGACACGTCTCCGGTCAATAACCAATAGCGGAACCTGGATGCTCATATTGGCTCCCACATATTCTACGAAGATCTTTATCGGTCAGACCGCATAACAACATATGTTGTTCCCTTTGTCATTGGTATGTTACTTGCCCGAGATTTGATCGTTGGTATCTCAATACGTAGTTCAATCTCGTTACCGGCAAGTCACTTTACTCGTTCCGTAATACATCATCCTGCAACTAACTCATTAGTTGGAATGCTTGCAAGGCTTAAGTGATGTGCATTACCGAGAGGGCCCAGAGATACCTCTCCGACAGTCGGAGTGACAAATCCTAATCTCGAAATACGCCAACCCAACAAGTACCTTCGGAGACACCTGTAGAGAACTTTTATAATCACCCAGTTACGTTGTGACGTTTGGTAGCACACAAAGTGTTCCTCCGGTAAATGGGAGTTGCATAATCTCATAGTCACAGGAACATGTGTAAGTTATGAAGAAAGCAATAGCAACAAACTAAACGATCAATTGCTATGCTAACGGAATGGGTCAAGTCAATCACACCATTCTCCTAATGATGTGATCCCGTTAATCAAATGACAACTCATGTCTATGGTTAGGAAACATAACCATCTTTGATCAACGAGCTAGTCAAGTAGAGGCATACTAGTGACACTCTGTTTGTCTATGTATTCACACATTTATTATGTTTCCGGTTAATACAATTCTAGCATGAATAATAAACATTTATCATGATATAAGGAAATAAAAAATAACTTTATCATTGCCTCTAGGGCATATTTCCTTCAGTCTCCCACTTGCACTAGAGTCAATAATCTAGTTCACATCACCATGTGATTTAATACCAATAGTTCACATCACCATGTGATTAACACCCATAGTTCACATCGACATGTGACCAACACCCAAAGGGTTTACTAGAGTCAATAATCTAGTTCACATCTCTATGTGATTAACACCCAAAGAGTACTAAGGTGTGATCATGTTTTGCTTGTGAGAGAAGTTTAGTCAACGGGTCTGCCATATTCAGATCCGTGCGTATTTTGCAAATTTCTATGTCAACAACGCTCTGCACGGAGCTACTCTAGCTAATTGCTCCCACTTTCAATATGTATCCAGATTGAGACTTAGAGTCATCTGAATTAGTGTCAAAACTTGCATCGATGTAACCCTTTACGATGAACCTTTTGTCACCTCCATAATCGATAAACATATCCTTATTCCACTAAGGATAATTTTGACCAATGTCCTGTGATCTACTCCTCGATAACTATTGTACTCCCTTGCCAAACTCAGGGCAGGGTATACAATAGGTCTGGTACACAACATGGCATACTTTATAGAACCTATGGGTGAGGCATAGGGAATGACTTTCATTCTCTCTCTATCTTCTGCCGTGGTCGGGCTTTGAGTCTTACTCAATTTCACACCTTGTAACACAGGCAAGAACTCTTTCTTTGACTGTTCCATTTTGAACTACTTCAAAAACTTGTCAAGGTATGTACTCATTGAAAACTTATCAAGCGTCTTGATCTATCTCTATAGATCTTGATGCTCAATATGTAAGCAGTTTTACCGAGGTCTTTCTTTGAAAAACTCCTTTCAAACACACCTTTATGCTTTGCAGAATAATTCTACATTATTTCCGATCAACAATATGTCATACACATATACTTATCAGAAATGTTGTAGTGCTCCCACTCACTTTCTTGTAAATACAGGCTTCACCGCAAGTCTGTATTAAACTATATGCTTTGATTAACTTATCAAAGCGTATATTCCAACTCCGAGATGCTTGCACTAGTCCATAGATGGATTGCTGGAGCTTGCATATTTTGTTAGTACCTTTAGGATTGACAAAACCTTCTGGTTTTATCATATACAACTCTTCTTTAATAAATCCATTAAGGAATGCAGTTTTGTTTATCCATTTGCCAGATTTGATAAAATGCGGCAATTGCTAACATGATTCGGACAGACTTAAGCATAGATATGAGTGAGAAACTCTCATCGTAGTCAACACCTTGAACTTGTCGAAAACCTTTTGCGACAATTCTAGCTTTGTAGATAGTAACACTACTATCAGCGTTTGTCTTCCTCTTGAAGATCCATTTAATCTCAATGACACGCCGATCATTGAGCAAGTCAATCAAAGTCCATACTTTGTTCTTATACATGGATCTCATCTCAGGTTTCATGGCCTCAAACCATTTCGCGGAATGTGGGCTCATCATTGCTTCCTCATAGTTCGCAAGTTCATCATGGTCTAGTAACATGACTTCCAGAACAGATTACCATACCACTCTAGTGCAGATCTCACTCTGGTTTACCTACGAGGTTCGGTAGTAACTTGATCTGAAGTTACATGATCATCACCATTAGCTTCCTCACTAATTGGTGTAGTAGTCACAGGAATAGATTTCTGTGATGAACTACTTTCCAATAAGGGAGCAGGTACAGTTACCTCCTCAAGTTCTACTTTCCTCCCACTCACTTCTTTCGAGAGAAACTCCTTCTCTAGAAAGGATCCATTCTCAGCAATGAATATCTTGCCTTCGGATCTGTGATAGAAGGTGTACCCAACATTTTCTTTTGGGTATCCTATGAAGATTTACTTCTCCGATTTGGGTTTGAGCTTATCAAGTTGAAACTTTTTCACATAAGCATCGCAGTCCCAAACTTTAAGAAACGACAACTTAGGTTTCTCGCCAAACCACAGTTCATACAGCGTCGTCTCAACGGATTTAGATGGTGCCCTATTTAACGTGAATGTAGCTGTCTCTAATGCATAACCCCAAAACGATAGTGGTAATCGGTAAGAGACATCATAGATCGCACCATATCTAATAAAGCACGGTTACGACGTTTGGACACACCATTACATTATGGTGTTCCAGGTGGCGTGAGTAGTGAAACTATTTCACATTGTTTTAACAGAAGGCCAAACTCGTAACTCAAATATTTTACTTTTGCGATCATATCGTAGAAATTTTTATTTTTGTTATGATGATTCTCCACTTCACTCTGAAATTCTTTGAACTTTTCAAACATTTCAGACTTGTGTTTCATCAAGTAGATATACTCATATCTGCTCAAATCATCTGTGAAGATCAGAAAATAATGATACCTGCTGCGAGCCTCGATATTCATCGGACCACATACATCAGTATCTATGATTTCCAACAAATCTGTTGCTCGCTTCATTGTTCCGGAGAACGGAGTCTTAGTCATCTTGCCCATGAGGCATGGTTCGCAAGCATTAACTGATTCATAATCAAGTGATTCCAAAAGCCCATCAACATGGATTTTCTTCATGCGCTTTAGACCAATATGACCTAAACGGCAGTGCCACAAATAAGTTGCACTATCATTATTAACTTTGCATCTTTTGGCTTCAATATTATGAAAATGTGTATTACCACAATCGAGATCCAACAAACCATTTTCATTGGGTGTATGACCATAGAAGGTTTTATTCATGTAAATAGAACAACAATTATTCTCTAACTTACATGAATAACCGTATTGCAATAAACATGATCCAATCATATTTATGCTTAACGCAAACACCAAATAACATTTATTTAGGTTCAACACTAATCTCGAAAGTATAGGGAGTGTGCGATGATGATCATATCAATCTTGGAACCACTTCCAACACACATCGTCACTTCACCCTTAACTAGTCTCTGTTTATTTTGAAACTCCCATTTCGAGTTACTACTCTTAGCAACTGAACCAGTATCAAATACCGATGGGTTGCTATAAACACTAGTAAAGTACACATCAATAACATGTATATCAAATACAGCATTGTTCAGTTTGCCATCCTTCTTATCTGCCAAATACTTGGGGTAGTTCCGCTTGTAGTGACCAGTCCCTTTGCAGTAGAAGCACTTAGTCTCAGGCTTAGGTACAGACTTGGGCTTCTTCAATTGAGTAGCAACTTGCTTGCCGTTCTTCTTGAAGTTCCCCTTCTTCCCTTTTCCCTTTTCTTGAAACTAGTGGTCTTGTCAACTATCAACACTTGATGCTTTTCTTGATTTCTACCTTCGTCGATTTCAGCATCACGAAGAGCTTGGGAATTGTTTTCGTCATCCCTTGCATACTATAGTTCATCACGAAGTTCTACTAACTTGGTGATGGTGACTAGAGAATTCTTTCAATCACTATTTTATATGGAAGATTAACTTCCACTTGATTCAAGCGATTGTAGTACCCAGACAATCTGAGCACATGCTCACTGCTTGAGCTATTCTCCTCCATCTTTTAGCTATAGAACTTGTTGGAGACTTCATATCTCTCAACTCGGGTATTTTCTTAAAATATTAACTTCAACTCCTGGAATATCTCATATGGTCCATGATATTCAGAACGTCTTTGAAGTCCCGATTCTAAGCCATTTAAGCATGGTGCACTAAACTATCAAGTAGTCATCATATTGAGCTAGCCAAACGTTCATAACACCTGCATCTGCTCCTGCAATAGGTTTGTCACCTAGCGGTGCATCAAGGACATAATTCTTCTATGCAGCAATGAGGATAAACCTCAGATCACGGATCCAATCCGCGTCATTGCTTCTAACACCTTTCAACTTAGTTTTCTCTAGGAACATATCAAAAATAAATCAGGAGAGCTAAACACGAGCTATTGATCTACAACATAGATATGCTAATACTACCAGGACTAAGTTCATGATAAACTTAAGTTCAATTAATCATATTACTTAAGAACTCCCACTTAGATAGACATCCCTCTAATCATCTAAGTGATCACGTGATCCATATCAACTAAACCATAACCGATCATCACGTGAAATGGAGTAGTTTTCAATGGTGAACATCATTATGTTGATCATATCTACTATATGATTCACGCTCGACCTTTCGGTCTCAGTGTTCCAAGGCCATATCTGCATATGCTAGGCTCGTCAAGTTTAACCTGAGTATTCTGCGTGTGCAAAACTGGCTTGCACCCGTTGTAGATGGACGTAGAGCTTATCACATCCGATCATCACGTGGTGTCTGGGCACGACAAACTTTGGCAACGGTGCATACTCAGAGAGAACACTTTTATCTTGAAATTAAGTGAGAGATCATCTTATAATGCTACTGTAAATCAAAGCAAGATAAGATGCATAAAAGATAAACATCACATGCAATCAATATAAGTGATATGATATGGCCATCATCATCTTGTGCTTGTGATCTCCATCTCCGAAGCACCGTCATGATCACCATCGTCACCAGCGTGACACCTTGATCACCATCGTAGCATCGTTGTCGTCTCGCCAATCTTATGCTTCCACGACTATCGCTACTGCTTAGTGATAAAGTAAAGCATTACATCGCAATTGCATTGCATACAATAAAGCGACAACCATATGGCTCCTGCCACTTGCCGATAACTCGGTTACAAAATTTAGACGTCCTCTACTTTGTTGTTGCAAGTTTAGCATCATGCCTTGACCATATCACATCACAACATGCCCTTCAAAAACAAGTTAGACGTCCTCTACTTTGTTGTTGCAAGTTTTACGTGGCTGCTACGGGCTTAAGCAAGAACCGTTCTTACCTATGCGTCAAAACCACAACGATAGTTTGTCAAGTTGGTGCTGTTTTAACCTTCGCAAGGACCGGGCGTAGCCACACTTGGTTCAACTAAAGTTGGAGAAACTGACACCCGCCAGCCACCTATGTGGAAAGCACGTCAGTAGAACCAGTCTCGCGTAAGCGTACGCGTAATGTCGGTCCGGGCCGCTTCATCCAACAGTACCGCCGAACCAAAGTATGACATGCTGGTAAGCAGTATGACTTATATCGCCCACAACTCACTTGTGTTCTACTCATGCATATAACATCAACGCATAAAACCTAGGCTCTGATACCACTATTGGGGAACATAGTAATTTCAAAAAAAATCCTACGCACACGCAAGATCATGGTGATGCATAGCAACGAGAGGGGAGAGTGTTGTCCACGTACCCTCGTAGACCGTAAGCGGAAGCGTTAGCACAACGCGGTTGATGTTGTCGTACGTCTTCACGATCCGACCGATCAAGTACCGAACGTACGGCACCTCCGAGTTCAGCACACGTTCAGCCCAATGACGTTCCTCGAACTCCGATCCAGCCGAGTGTTGAGGGAGAGTTTCGTCTGCACGACGGTGTGGTGACGATGTTGATGTTCTACCGACGCAGGGCTTCGCCTAAGCACCGCTACAGTATTATCGAGTTGGACTATGGTGGAGGGGGGCACCGCACACGGCTAAGAGACGATCAACTTGATCAACTTGTGTGTCTAGAGGTGCCCTCCTGCCCCTGTATATAAAGGAGCAAGGGGAGAGGTGGCCGTCCTAGGAGGAGGGCGCGCCAAGGGGGGAGTCCTACTCCCACCGGGAGTAGGACTCCTCCTTCCCTTGTTGGAGTAGGAGAGAAGGAAAGAGGAGGAGAGGAACAAGGAAAAGTGGGCTGCACCCCTTGTCCAATTCGGACCAAAGGGGGGGCGCGCGCCTCCTTCCTTTTGACCTCTCTCCTATATTCCCGTATGGCCCAATAAGGCCCATATACTCCCCGGCGAATTCCCGTAACTCTCCGGTACTGCGAAAAATACCCGATTCACTCGAAACGTTTCCGATGTCCGAATATAGTCGTCCAATATATCGATCTTTATGTCTCGACCATTTAGAGACTCCTCGTCATGTCCCCGATTTCATCCGGGACTCCGAACTCCTTCGGTACATCCAAACTCATAAACTCATAATATAACTGTCATCGAAACCTTAAGCGTGCGGACCCTACGGGTTCGAGAACAATGTAGACATGACCGAGACACGTCTCCGGTCAATAACCAATAGCGGAACCTAGATGCTCATATTGGCTCCCACATATTCTACGAAGATCTTTACCGATCAGACCGCATAACAACATACGTTGTTCCCTTTGTCATCGGTATGTTACTTGCCTGAGATTTGATCGTCGGTATCTCAATACCTAGTTCAATCTCGTTACCGGCAAGTCTCTTTACTCTTTCTGTAATACATCATCCCGCAACTAAATCATTAGTTGCAATGCTTGCAAGGCTTAAGTGATGTGCATTACCGAGAGGGCCCAGAGATACCTCTCCGACAGTCAAAGTGACAAATCCTAATCTCGAAATACGCCAACCCAACAAGTACCTTCAGAGACACCTGTAGAGCACCTTTATAATCACCCAGTTACGTTGTGACGTTTGGTAGCACACAAAGTATTCCTCCGGTAAACGGGAGTTGCATAATGTCATAGTCATAGGAACATGTATAAGTTATGAAGAAAGCAATAGCAACAAACTAAACGATCAAGTGCTATGCTAACGGAATGGGTCAAGTCAATCACACCATTCTCCTAATGATGTGATCCCGTTAATCAAATGACAACTCATGTCTAAGGTTAGGAAACATAACCATCTTTGATCAACGAGCTAGTCAAGTAGAGGCATACTAGTGACACTCTGTTTGTCTATGTATTCACACATGTATTATGTTTCTGGTTAATACAATTCTAGCATGAATAATAAACATTTATCATGATATAAGGAAATAAATAATAACTTTATCATTGCCTCTAGGGCATATTTCCTTCAGCTGCGTCTCCGGCCCGCCCAGGACGAAAAGCCCATTTTCTCTCATGATTTTTTGTCATAGAAGTAGGAGCCCACCACATCTATGATGATACCGGGTTTTGTCACAATTATCGTCATAAAAGTGTCATATGTATGACAGAAAAAAAATTCATTCGGCCCAAAATGTCACGGATGTGTCTTTTTTTTGTAGTGCGTGTAGCCTCGAGCTTGGGAAGAACGGCGTTCACCTCACGAGCAAACTACTTGAAGATACGCTGTGAGGCTGGGGCTTGAGCCCCTATTGGGGGTTGGGTGCAACATATGCCAATGGATGGCTTATCATGGTGGGAGCGAGTAGAACGTCACCGGTGCCCAAAAGCGGGATGAGGCGTAGACACGAACGCCGGCGTACTTTACCCAGGTTCGGGGCTCTCCTCGGAGATAACACCCCTAGTCCTTCTCTGCGGGGTCTCCGCATGATCACTAAGGCGCAAGTGAGTACAATGGTGCTCCTTGAGCTGTATGCTAGAGGTAGGAGAAGGCAAGGCTAGCTCTCTCCTTCCTCTATGGGCTGGTCTAGTTCTAACAGGTTGGGAACCCTTTGCATGGGTGCCCTGGGGGGTTCATATAGGCCTACCCCCCAGGGGTACAATGGTAATCTGGCCGGGCGTAGGCACCGGCCGTTAGTCTCTTCGGCCGCTGGCTTCTCCGCCGACTCCTGGGGCCCGCCTCTTGGTGGGCCCCGCCAACTGGTTGGGTACGGGTCCGACAGGCCGCCCCCACCACCCTCGGGTCTTGTCCGCTGCTGATCATTGTAGCCGTGACTCTAATGACACAGGCTTGGTCAGGGGATCGTGGTTGCAGCTCTGCCACCTGGTGGGCGATTACTGTAGCCACTCCGTGTCTCCTCTGGTTAATGGCGCGTGGGTCCCGAGGAAAGGGCGGGCCGACTACCGGGGGCCGACCTCCATCGGGTCCGACTAGTGGGGCTCTTGCCGTCTTCCAGGCTATCGCTGATTGGTGGGGCCCGTCGTCCTCGGGCCGTACTGACAGGCCGTCGTGGGAGCAGGACTCCACCTGCTTGTGGTGATGTCAGGGATGGCGTGGCAACAGTGCCGCACCCGGCAGAGATCTCCGCTGGTACGGTACACTGTGGCCACGCCTATTCCTGGATGGGGGGATGGGCTACACTGTAGCCATTCTCTGTCTTGTCCTTCTTGACGAGGCCGCATGCTTCGTTGGCACCACGGGCCGACTGCTAGGTGCCGGCTTCTCTAGAAGCCGCCAGCTAGGAGTCGGCTTGTCTTGACGTCGCCTCCGGGACTCGGCCATCTACGGGCAGCCGGCTATTCCTCCAGCCGGCCTCCAGAAGGCGGCACTTCATCTTGGCGCCTTGAGGGGCGCAACTAGCCCTGATGTCTTGAAATGTTCTGGGCTTCGGGTTAGCCTACCCATGGCCCATTACTCCGATAGTTGTCCCCGAAGCTGGTGAGGTGCCGTGGCTGAGCAGCCGAGGAGCCTTAGCAGTTTTCTTCTCTGAGTGCCTGAGGTGGAGCTACGTTCGACTTCTGCCGGGCCGACTGGCGGGAGTCAGCCGCGCCCAGTCTGACTTATCCAAACTTCGAACGCATCAGCGCGAACCAAGTGGCGTGCTAGCTAAGCCTCCAGGTCGCTGCCCGTTGTGGTCATGTCACGTGGCGCCGAGCGGCTGGGCCAGTCTGCTAACCCACATCACGATGGGACACACCTGTGAGCGGGGCCCGCCACTACCTCACCTCGGCGCGTGAGCGGATTTGCTGCGGCCGAGGTGGGCGGTTGGGGTCCCCGCGGAGTTATTGCGTGCAGTATTTTGCGTGATAAACATGGGGGCATGGGACCGTGGGCGCAGTAAATCCCACGATCGCCCCCTTGGCTTCGTAGCTCGTAGGACTATAAGTAGGGGGAGGAGGGGGGAGCGGCGGAGCACGCGCGTCCCTTCTCCCTATTCTTTCCTCCTTCTTCTTCCTCTCGCTGAAGCGCCCCCAACCCACATTGAGTGCCACGGTGGTTCATCTCCGATGAGCTCATCTTCCATCCCCACGCCCCCCATGGCGCGCTCCGGAGCATGGGATGGCTCCAAGGTTCATGATGACCACATCGACTTCCTCCGCCAGACGCGGCGGCTCCCCAGCGAGGACCACGTGAGGGTCTGCCTCGCGCCGAAGAGGGAAATTTCGCCAGCGCCGGAGGAGGGAAAGCGGGTCGTCTTCCACTCGCACTGCCTAC
>NC_057794.1:94156767-94157438 GCF_018294505.1 Triticum aestivum
GACCCCGATCTGGGGGCTGCGGCCTTGGAGGACAAAGCTGAGGGAGGAGGCGGTGAAGCAGGCGGCCCGAGGCTCAGAGCCAGCCTCGAGGACTGGCCTGATGATGACACGGGGGAAGTCGCCCCGCGCCACCAGCCAGGAGCCGGCCAGCTGGGCGCGAGCTCGTCTGCCGCGCCGGATGCCCAAGGCGGCACAAAGAAGCGCAGGGCCGCGCCGAGCTTGTTTGGCAGCCGTCCGTGAAGGTCATCCGCTTCTGCAAGGAGGTGAAGAAGCCGCAGCTAGTTTCCGCGTAAGTACCACCTTTATCTTGTACCTTCATTTTTTCTTGTTGACTCTGTCTGAGTTTCTTCACTTTGTTTCCCTTGATCTAGGGCTCCGCTCTCTCTTGAGAAATCGGCCGCCGCCTCCATCGTGGGGTCAGCGGAGACTTCGACGACCACTCGGCGGATCGATCCAGCCGCCGACCTCCGGGAGGCGAGGGAGCGGAACATGCGAGAAGTCCGCGAAGAGCAGGAAGCCACCTGCCTGGAGAAGGCGGAGGCCGCGCCTTGAAGAAACTGGCGGAGGCTGAGGCCGCCGACGCGGCGAAGAAGCAGGCTGAAGAAGCCGCGCGCTGCCAGTCGGCGATTTTCATCACTCCCCTGAACTCCGCACCGCCACCTCCGGAGTTC
>NC_057794.1:94157558-94158512 GCF_018294505.1 Triticum aestivum
TGGCAGACTGGGGAAACCGGGGGCGAGAACCCGGTTATGGAGAGGGACGGCGGCGACGTCGCCATGCCGGATGTGAATGCGCCTCCACCGTCGCCGTCTAGGAGAGCGCGAGGCGAGCAGCTGGCGGACCCGCCGGTGCCGCCGACTGAAAACGAGGTGGCGACGGGCCCGACTATTGAGGTCGGCACACCGACACGTCGCCGACTTGCAAAGGCGGCCTCGGCGCCACGCCCACTGGAGACTGGCGCCGCGAGCTCCTCGATCCCGGACGCCGAGGCGACCAACGCCGCGCCCTCGGGGTGGGTGCGGGTTGGCGGGATAGGCCCTCTGAACAAGGCGATGCTGGATGTTCAGGCCAAACTCCGCGCCGAAGCCGACACCATCAAGAACTACAACAAGGCGTATCTGGCGTCGCGAGAGGCCATCCGGGTATGCTTCTTGTTTCTTCGTTTTTAACTCTTGTATTGCTTCGTGGGGGCGCGTCAGCGCACCCACTAGGTGTAGTCCCCGAGTTCTGGGTCGGCTACTGAGCAGGCGGCGCGGAACTTTAACTAGCGGGCCCTGAAATCGATATCCTTGCTACAGGATTATCATAACCTCCATGCGGCCGCCTACAACTCCAGGGTCCAGGAGTTGGATCAACGCGCTGCCGACTTGTCGGAGAGCCGGAGTAAGTCCTCTTCTTTCTACGGGGGCGCGCTGGCGCCCCCGCGGGCTATAGTCCCCGAGATCCGGGCCGATTGCTGATCAGCCGGGCCGGAACTTCCTGGCGACTGTTCTTCTTTATGTTGATTTTGATGACTCCTTTCTCCATGGGGGCGCGTTGGCGCACCCGCGGGCTGTAGTCCTCGAGATTCGGGCCGATTGCTGAATAGTCGGGCCGGATCTCCCCGGCGACTCTAGCCTCTTCTCTATTGGCAAATGACGCCTTCCCTTCTTCTTTTCTTCTGTAGA
>NC_057794.1:94159333-94188061 GCF_018294505.1 Triticum aestivum
CCAGGCCACTCTGGTGCCGCCAACCAGGCTATCAAGGCCGACTGCGAAGAACGAAGGGCGGGGGGGGGGGGTGAAGAGGTCGCCGCTAATGCCCCTCGCACCCTTCGCGAGCAACTTCTCAGCATCCGGGCCCATCTTCGGCCGGCTCATCGGATGTTGCGCCGCCTTCAGCGTGTCAGCGCCCAGGCGATCGCTGCCTTGTGGCCCGACAGGCCGGCCCCGCGCACCCCCGGCCGGACTGCCGACTGGCTGGAGGTGGCGGCTGGCCGTCTTGAGGCGTGGAAGGGCTCCTCGGCCCAGGCCAGAGCGCGTCGGGCCTTGGAGTTCGTCAAGATGTGGTACCCTGGGCTAGATCTAGCCTAGTTGACCATGTTCCGACAGGAGGCCCAGGAGGAGCTGGTGGCGGGGGAGGGCGAACTCGTCAAGCAGGCGACGGCCATCGCCGAGTATACCGACACCGGCGTCTTCATCCTGGAGCCAGCTGACGATGGCACCGAGGCGCCGCCGGAGTGGTTTGGGCTGAACCCGGAGGAGGTCGAAGACTCGGCCGAGGTGATCGACTCCAGCGACGAGGGAGAAGACGACGAGGAGGAGGAAGGCGAAGAGGAGGCGCCAGAGGTCAGAGCGGACGGCCAGCCCCAACTCGATCACGCCTCCAGCAACGAGCCGCGCCCAAATGAGCCAGCTGCCGCTGAAGGGGACCAAGCGGGAACCGACCAGCCGGCCGCTCGACCAGCCAGCGCCACCGACTACACCACTCCGCTGAACCCGTCTGCTGATCCCTAGGCTGCCACTTTACTTTTTATTTTTCCATGTTTCTTAGTCTAAACGAACTTTTTTAGCTTCGCACAATTCCACCCGCGGGGTGTACTTTGAAACTTATGTTGGATGTCGGCCAAGGGCCTTTGATGTGTAAATATTTTATCTGAGTTCTACTTTTCCTTGCCTTCTACTCTTTAAGCTTTTTCCTTTGCCGCCTTCCCTTGGTTGCCGTCTTGCCAACCGAACAGCCGCTCTGTAGACTGTGGCTAGGTGAAGTACTTAGCCACTTTGGGAAGGCAAGTACTTAGCCGGCTAGAGTTTCCTTGGCAAGTTAAGTAGAAGCCGGCCAGCCGGTTGCTCGGCAACCGGTTGGTGAGGCGAGAAGCCGGCTTGGACTATGTAAATGCCTTATGTCCTTAACCATTTTTCATGCAGGCGCCCTTTTCACCTTGACTCCTGCCGACCGAATAGCTGCTCAGCAAGCTGCGGCCTCTTGGCAGGAGAAAGCTAGGGTGGTGATACACTACTTGTCCGGCTGCCGGAAGCATTTCATAGTACAAGGCGGCAAGTCCCCGGGTCGACTGGTCGAACCTGGTGCCAGACAGAATAATGAAATGATACAAATGATAGACATAACACTTGTCTTTTAGATAAAGAAGGGCAGTCCCCGAGCTGTACTCGAGGAACCCGGAGTCTTCGTACTTAATACAAAAGTCAGCCTGATACATACTGTTTTTAACTGTAAAACCTTCGAAGGAGATTTGCATTCCACGGACGCTCTGTCTCCCTGCCGGAGTCATCTCTTTTGCGTGCTTGAGGCTTCTGAGTGTCGATGAGGTAGTAGGAGTCATTGCCTAACACCTTGCTGATGATGAAGGGGCCTTCCCAAGGTGCCGAGAGCTTGTGCTGGCCGGCTGTTCACTGGATCAATCGGACCACAAGATCTCCCTCTTGGAAGGATCTTGGCTTGACCTTTTGGTTGTAGTATCGGCGCAAACCTTGCTGGTAGATGCTGGACCGGCTGAGTGCCAGCAGCCGGCCCTCTTCTAGCAGGTCGACGCCGTATTGTCGTGCTTCTTCTGCCTCCTCTTCAGTGTGCTTGGTGACTCGAGGGGAGTTGAATTCTACGTTCGTCGGGATGACGGCTTCGGCGCCGTAGACGAGGAAGAAAGGATTGAAGCCGGTTGACTTGTTCGGGGTTGTGCGCAGGCTCCAGAGGACAGCTGGCAGCTCGTCAAGCTAGCAGCCGGCCGAATGCTCCAGAGGTTCGACCAGTCGGGGCTTGATGCCGGACAAAATGAGGCCGTTTGCTCGCTCCACCTAGTTGTTTGACTGCGGGTGGGCAACGAACGCTAAGTCCAGTCGGATGCCCTGCGTCACGCAGAAACGGGCCAAGGCGCCTTTGGCAAAGTTCGTGCCGTTGTCGGTGATAATGCTATGTGGTATGCCGTATCGGACGGTGATGTCCGAGATGAAAGTCAGAACAGTCGGACCATTCAACTTCTTGATTGGTTTTGCTTCTATCCACTTGGTGAACTTGTCCACTACGACAAGCAGATGAGTCAAGCCACCTCTCGCTGTCTTGAATAGCCCCACCATATCCAGGCCCCAGACAGCAAAGGGCCAGGCTATGGGAATGGTCTTGAGTGCAGAAGCCGGCTGATGAGGCTTTGAACTAAACTTCTGGAACCCTTTGCATTTCTGGACCAAGCTCTTGGCGTCTTCTAGGGCAGTTGGCCAGAAAAAACCATGGCGGAAAGCCTTGGCGGCAAGTGCACTTGAAGCCGCATGGTGGCCGCATTCACCTTGATGGATGTCTTTGAGAATTTCTTTGCCTTGCTCCGGCTCCACGTAGCACTGGTAGACACCAGTGACACTGCGCCTCACAAGCTCTCTGTTGACTATGGTGTATGCTGCTGCTCGGCGTTGCACTTGCCGGGCTGAGATATCATCAGTCACTAGCTCTTTGTTTACCAAAAAATTGAGGATGGGCTGGGCCCATCAAGGTGCTGCGATCTCTTTGACTGCCAGGACTGCCACTTGTACGAGGGCGGCTGGGTTGGGAGGCGGCGGGTTGGAGTCAGGTGCCCCTGCCGCTTGCTGAGTTGAAGAAGTCCCCGGGCCGATTGCTGCAGTCCCCAGGCCGGGTTCTGAAGTCCCTGGGCCGGATGCGACTGCCGCGGCCCCCGGCCCGCCTGCCGGAAATCCCGTGTCGGCTGCTGGAGCTCTCAAGTCGGATCCGACTACTTCAAGGGAGCCGACACGAAGATACAATCCGACTCTGCCGATGGCTTGACAGACGGCTTGAGGAGGCATTGTAGGGCGACGCCGAGCGGTATTGCTTGACGGGTGGAGCCGATTCGTGCCAAGGCATCTGCTTGCTCATTGTCATTTCTTGGCACATGGAGAAACTCGCACCCCTCAAAATATCCACTGAGTTGCTGTACGAGGAAGCGGTAGCTCGCCATGTTTGCATCTTTGGCGTCCCAGTCGCCTGACGACTGCTGGACCACCAAGTCAGAGTCACCATAGCACAGGATCCGGTGAACGCCGAGCTCTTTGGCAAGCCGGAGCCCGTGAATGAGTGCCTTCTATTCGGCGACGTTGTTGGAGGCGGCAAAATGGATTTGCAGCACGTATCTGAGCTTGTCGTCTTTGGGAGAGGTGAGGATGATGCCGGCTCCCAGACCGGTGCGCATCTTGGAACCATCAAATTGCATCCGCCAACGGGTGGAGTCGGGCGCTGGCGGCAGGTACTAGGTCTCGGCCCAGTCGACGAGGAAGTTGGCCAGCGCTTGTGACTTGATGGTGGTGCGAGGCTGGTAGTAGATGGTGTAGGGGGCCAAATCGATGGCCCATTTGGCCACTCGGCCTGAAGCATCCCGGCTTCCAATGATCTCGGCCAGTGGAGCTGTGCAGACCATAGTGATCGGGGTGCTCTTGAAAATACGACTTCAATTTCTTGGCGGCAAAGTGCACGCCGTAGCACATCTTCTGGTAGTGGGGGTAGTTTTGCTTGGAAGCTGACAACACTTCACTCTGGTAATTAATACACCGGTCTTTGGACTGGTAGTGCCTTGCCTTCGTCCTTGCGTTCTACCACCATGACTGTGCTGACCACTCGGCTAGTGGCGGTGAAGTAGAGGAGCATCGGCTCCTTAGGAGTCAGAGCCGCCAGGACAGGTGGAGTAGTCAGCATCTTTTTGAGCTGGAGAAAAGCTTCATCCGCCTTGTCGTTCCACTCGAAAAAAGTGGTCTTCTTCATGAGCTGGTACAGGGGAAGAGCCTTCTCTCCCAGCCGACTGATGAAACGGCTGATGGACGCTAAACAACCGGTGAACTTCTGCACATCCAGCAGTCGGGTGGGCACTTCCATCCTCTCGATGGCCTTGATCTTCACAGGGTTGCACTCTATGCCGCGCTCTGAGACTAGGAATCCAAGAAGCTGGTCGGCTGGTACTCCGAAGACGCATTTCTCCGGGTTGAGCTTGATTTGAAATTGGCGCAGGTTCTCAAAGGTCTCCTTAAGGTCTTCCAGCAGTGTTCCACGCTTCTCCGTCTTCACCACAACATCGTCCACATAAACATGGGCGTTTCTGCCGAGTTGTTTGAGGAGGCACTTCTGCATACAACGTTCAAATGTGGCACCGACGTTCCTCAAGCCGAACGTCATAGTTAACTAGCAGAAGGCTCCAAATGGCGTGATGAAGGCGGTCTTCAGTCTGTCGGTCGGGTTCAGCTTGATCTGGTGATACCCTGAGTATGCATCCAAGAAACTCAATAGCTGGCATTCGGCTGTGGAGTGTATCACTTGGTCAATTCTCGGCAAAGCAAATGGGTGTTTGGGGCAGGCTTTGTTGAGGCTGGTGTAATCAATACACATGCACCACTTCTTGTTTTTCCCCAGCACAAGGACTGGGTTGACCAGCCACTCTGGAAAGAACACTTCCATTATGAAGCCGGCCGCCAGCAGCCGGGCTATCTCTTCTCCAACGACTCTTCTCTTCTCTTCTGACAGGTGGCGCAAGGGTTGCCTGACTGGCTTGGCATCAGACCGGACATGTAATTTGTGCTCGTCAAGATCCGTCGGAACACCCGGCATGTCTTTAGGTGACCATGCAAAGATGTCCCGATTTTCACGGAGGAAATCAACGAGCTCGCCTTCCTATCTGCTGTTGAGGTTTACACCTATGACAGCGTACCTCTCCGGGTGCTTCGGGTCCAAGGACGACAACTCCTATAAAACCTTGCGCTTGGCACTTTGCCTCTTCGGGAGGTTCAACAGTTCGTACTCGTGTGAACCTTGCACTTGGCTCTTCGCCTTTTCGGAAGGTCCAACAATGATGATACTACCGTACAATATGCTTCTGGCAATCTGACACCGATTGAACTGCTACACGTCCACCGCGAGGGCGAGGGCGAGGGAGAGGGAGAGGGCGTTGTAGTCAAAACTCTCTCCTTGTCCTGCGAACCACCGCGCGCGTGGGCGAGGGAGAGGCGTAGTAAGCAAGCTTCTCCTCGTTTCGCGAGTTGACGGGACACATCAAAGCAATACTAGTACTAGTAGTAGTAGTCCATACTGTGTCCTTTCTAATTAATATGGCTTAATTTGAAACGAGAAAAATACACTGGCGGTCAACGTATGTAACAGTATGCTCTTTATGGTCACTATATATAGTTTTGCGGCGATTATGCGATCACTAGCTCATCGTAGAGCATCGTATTGCACCCTACTGACCGGCCACATAGTCGACATGGCACTTTGTTGACTGGTTAAATTTTCACTTGGTTTCTGGGTCCCACCTGTTAGTTGGCAGAGCAAAGAAATCAGTTAAACAAAAATTTACGCAGGCGCGACATGAGTCCAACCCTTGCACGCGAACCACCCTGGTTGTGTATGTGAGTGCATGCACGTGTCCTCCCTCGGTCTTCCAACAAAGAGTGTACTACATGATGTACATCTACACTTCCAATGCATTTAGCCTTTAAACTACTAAATCGATATTGATTGACTACACCAACTTGTGTTGTAGGTATAGGCTACATGTCTATCCTTAATTACAGCATGCAACGGCCTTCATTTAATCTTCTTATCTCAATGGTCACATGCACACATAATTCCGCTACTTTTGGGCGTTAATTATGCCCTGATCAATGTGTAAATATCTAAATGTACAGTCTTTCACGGACGTAGGGAGTAGGTTGAGCACTTGAGCGTGAGCGTGTGTGTTGCGTCGTGTGCTGTGTGTTGCATGGGTGCATGAGTGTTGCGTGCGTCCATGTGTACGTGTGAGTGTTGCATGTTGCATGCATGCATGCATGGGGCTTACTCCCTCCCATTGACATGTTCATATTTCAAGCTTCCTCTGTTCCCTCCAAATGGTGATACTCCCTCTGTTCCCAAATATAGTACAAAGTTGAGTCATCTATTTTGGAACGGAGGGAGTAGTACGGAGTAAAAGCCTACCTCTGTTCTCAAATATGGAGTATTTGTCTTTCTACAGATTTCAACAAGTGACTAGGTATGGAGAAAAATGAGTGAAGTGAGCGTAGACGCAGAGGGATACTGTAGAAAGGAAGTCCTCGCGATCCATTTATTCCCCATCTCGGTCAGAGAGAACTATTCAACTAGTCTTCGCAGTGAAGTGACAATACACGCTGCAGCAGATGGGACACGTAATTAATAAGCTGAACCAGCGTGTTGGTGTTACTAAATCAGCCTTACCCAGTACTACCATCATGTTTGCTAGTAGAGCATGCTTCCGCAAATACGCCTACGCACCTCTGTCCTCCATTAACTGACATATGGGCCCTGTTGTGGTAGACCCACATGTCATCGGTGTAACTATTTACACTCCGAAGGACGGTATATCCTGGTAGTAGTACTAGTAGAATTGAGATTGAATGCACTTTCTTCCCCGTCTTCCACTCTTCTTCCTCCTCTCTTCTTCTTCCTCCTCTCTTCCACATCGTCGGCCTTACACCATTTACCCCCGCTCACTACTCGCCCGCCCGCGCCATCTTCCTTGGTAGCTCGCGCGTACCATATCCCCCCGCTCACTGCTCGGCCACACGAGGAGAAGCTTCTTCGCTTGCCCGCCCGAATCCACTTCCCCGCTGGCTCGCAGGCACCGAAAACCCCAATGGCAGAACCGACTGACACGCAGAGCCGCGATTGGAATTCCCTCCCCGATGTTCTCTTGGAGCAGATCTGTAGTCATATGGACCTACTCAGCACCGTCCGTCTGGCCGCATGCTTGGTGTCTTTGTACCATGTACTCATCTGCAACCAGCCGGCTCTTTTCAAGACACCCTGCTTGCTGATGCCCGATCCTCGCAGGTGGCCCAGACACCGACTTGACGATCCTACGGAGGTTGTCGTGGTGCCTCTCGACATGTTATTGCTTAGAGTTGATATGAGAACAGTAGTAGTAAGTGCTATGGTAGAATATGAGTAGGCGCTGTCATAGCTGTTTTCCTCTCATTGTTACATGATGTTTGAACCATGACATATTTCTAGAATATGGAAGCCATTGGCTTATTTTTTTAACTTGGGGTATGATTATGACCACGGCATTGCAATTCTCTGTCTATGATATGTGTCACTGTTATAATAATCTCAATTCCACACATACTATGAACATGATTGTTTATTTTTGTCCTTTTGGTCTCCAATTTGAATTGTTGCAGCCGACCCAAATGCGCTGGCCTTCATGATTCCAGGAACTGGAATCATATCAGCCGATGGGTGGTGGTTTATCGCTCGTTCAGCTGACGACGGTCATTTGATGCTCATTTGCACGTACCAAATTGACCAAACCATTACATCAAACCACATGCAGTACAATGCGTGGGGCGTTCGTGACATTGATGGCTATGGATGCTTCGTGTTCGAGAAAGATCCCAGCTCCGTTGGGCCAGGCGTATTCAACTGGAGGTGGGTTTACAACCTCGGCAACCACTCCTTGTTCATCGGGCTCAATTATCAGATCATCCAACCAATCATCGATCATATCACCGGCGATGATTACTGTGCTATGCAACTTCCATTCGCAAGGGGGGCTGTGTTTACACATCATACCATGGGTTTCATGAATCACCATATCCAGAGATTCGTCGACACAGCTTGTTGCCAGATAAACTTCAGTGTGTGAAAGACATCAAGCTTCCATGCGATGGATGGCTTTTGCAAACCTGACATGCGGCGATGTGGTTCATGCCAACAGCAAATATGCACAACTTGATTCATGCTGATATCTAGACTGAGCCATGTATTCTGCTGCTGTAGCACGACCCTCTTTTGTTGGATATTATGTATTGTTTAGTTTGAAGCACTCCTCTGGTTTGAAGGATAGATACCTTCCTGGGATCAAGTGCATCCTAACTCAGCTGTGTAGGAAGTACTGATAATGATGATGGACATGCTGTGCAGAAGCCATATATATATACATATATCAGTTAGGCTTCAAGTGCATACTTGTTAGTTAAACCTATGTATTAATTGTGACACTAAATACGACTAGTAAGTAGTATAGTAGCAGTACTAGTATACGTCGGTCCAATTATTCATCATGTCCACACATTGAATTGACGTGACAAAACGATGCGCGTGAGGTGACACAAGAATCCCGGTGGTGTTTTCGGGTATTCTGGAATTACCGATGCAAGTCGAAGAAGGATTGGCCCAACCTAAGAAACTTGAGGCCAAAGTGAGTGCTGACAGCGCAAGATTTCAGTCTCTCATCGATTTGTTCATACCAACCATCGACAGCGAGCACGACATATGTTACACCCAACCTGAGAAACTTCCAGGTAAGACACCGATCGGCCATCTACTTGCATAAACATATTCCTTTGTCTATAGCTCTATTTTTCTTTTTACACGCAGACCTGGTGAAGCAATTACAATTTGACAGTTAATAAAAAGTGAAACAAGTGACTGCAACATGCCAAAGATGTTATTAAAATGCCAACTAGGTACACTAAAACCTGTATTCCACAATACTGCAGGTATCACACTGAGTGGCCTAAGGAAGCATTTCTTCCAGCGCAATTCCAGGGCGTTCAAAAGGGGCGCATGGACACGTCGCAAGATACAGTCAGAGTGCGGCATGCATGCGATGTGGCACAAGACCGGCAATACCTTGCCGGTGATGGTCGACGGCTAGTAGACGGGCAGCAAAAAAGGTTCTGGTGCTGCACACCAACAAGAACTTCGACCAGCAGAGGACCAACTGGGTGATGCAATAATACCACCTCGGGGACCTGGAGCAAGAGAAGGAGCGGGAGCTGGTCCTCTGCAAGATTTTCTACCAGAGGAACACTAGGGCCAGGAGTAAAAAGATTATAAGTTAGTTTGGTATTGGTAGTTGTACTACCTTGTCATCCGCAAGTTGGTATTGTTGTTAACGATCTTTTGGTATGAACTTGCATTTGCTTCCAACCATCATGCCGAGGGTCGACGTGGATATAAAGCTGAATCATTTATTTCGAAATGAATTTTCAGGCACCTGATTTTTATTTGATGGGTAGCATAAGCACCCGCCGTTCGAATTCCCAGTTCTCCAATTTTTTCGAAACAAGTGCATGCACTTATTATCACGATAAAAAAACAATATCCGTGCTGCATTCCAGTTATCAGTCTGTACTTGCAGAATTCTCTCATTTATTGAGCACGTATATTGTTTTTTCAGGTCGAGCAAGTTTCAACTGGGTTGTAGATTGCCAGGGTTGTTTTGTTTTTAATAGGCCCAGCCCATGACGACAACGGGGCACAAAGATCCAGCAGGTATCTACTGGCCTCTCGCCCGCCAGCGTTAGTTATATTTTGTCTTACAACATCCGCAGGCAGTTTTTTTACTGAATCAAACACACAGCCCAGTTCTATTTTCCTCTTGAAACGCATGTCCTACATCCGTTTTCTAAGCTCTACCTATAGTTTTACTAGTTCGTATACACGTATCATTATATTGAAAACACATAAAATTCCCTTTTCATATTTACAACCGTATTTTTGTTGTTTTTTCCCACCCAGCGCTGATTTTTTTACCACTGGTTTTCCCTTAAACCAACTAAATTTGTCCCACGTCTTATTTGCTTCCAAAAACAAAACGATTTTTTTGGGAAATCAATAAGTTCTTAAAAATGTTTATCATTTCGGGATTACAACAGTTCTGACTCCACCGAAATATGCAAAATAAGGTTGGACTTTTTGACCATGGTCCTAGGCAGAAAATGGGCTGTAATAAATTACTTAGGAATTAGCAAATGGGCTGCAAATTATAAAAAATAACAAATGGGCTTTATGTTGTCTGCCACAGATTTGGAGGCTGACTTGTGGGCCTACTAAGTTCATGCGTACACAAGGTTTCTCAAAAAATAAACTTAGTCAACAATCCACTCTACCAGTGTCAGACCGTTAGATGTCAATCTAACGACAATCGTGCTTCTTCAGTCTCTGATCCTCCTGCCCCAGCCGCCCAAACCAGCACCGTCGAAACCGCCTGCTCCCGCCTCCCGTGGCCGACAGTGCTACCGGGAAGGCCTCACGACCCCATCATACTCGCATCCCTGGCCTGTCTATCCCTCTACTCACCCACACCTCCTGTTATTTTCCAGCGACTGCAGCCGAACCAGTCAACCCTCGTACTCTCCACCGCGTGGGCAGCCACTGCCGTGTCTTCCCCGGCTCCGTGTCGTTCCCTTCGTAGGCCTCGCCGTCGTCCACCGCCCTGGTGCTCTCGGCGCGGCGTGGTCAACGATGTCCATCCAACGGCCATAGTGCTTCTTCAACCTCTGGTCTTCTTGCCCCAGCCGCCCAAAGCATCGTCGGTCGTGCCGCATGCTCCTGCCTCCCGTGGCCGGCTGTCCTTCTGCGGAGTCCTCACCGCCCCCTACTATTCCCACCACTAGCCAGGCCCTGCGGCGACGGAAGCCTCACACCGTAGCCGAACCAGTGAACCCTCGTACACCTCTCCGCGTGGGCTTCCACTGTCGTCTCATCTCCTTCCTAGGCCTCGCCGTCGTCCACTGCCATGGTGCTCTCCACGCGACGTGGTCAACATGGTCAAGGAACGACTTCCATCGGAAGAGTACTGTACATGGAGAGGCTGACAGCTGGGTCCATGGCCACACCCCAGCTTTTTTGTGATTTGCCAAGCAAGTCACTTTGTCAGGCCTATTGGGCTGCAAATCTTTCAAGATGAGGAGAGCTTTCATTCGGCTGGCCGAGAAAATGGCCCATTAGTAATGAGAAATGGGCTGTACATTTTTAAAACACATCAAACCGGCAATTAGTTCCAAATATCATTTTTTTCATTTTTGATATTTTAAATTACATTAATTTTTATGCATGGAGAATTTGTTGGATTTTATATTGATATACATTTATTTTTAA
The DNA here is from genome assembly GCF_018294505.1 of Triticum aestivum. NCBI lineage: Eukaryota > Viridiplantae > Streptophyta > Magnoliopsida > Poales > Poaceae > Triticum > Triticum aestivum. The sequence goes on from NC_057794.1 coordinate 94,170,492, forward strand.
AATCAGTTTGAATGTGATTCAAAATTTCGGGATTAAAAACAGTTCGGACCGCATCGAAATATGCAAAGTTTCGTATAATTTTTTAACCGTGGCCACAATATGGGCTGTAATGCTAACAAAAAGAATATGGGCTCCAAAAAAACCTTAATAATTAGCAAATGGGGTATAAATTATTAGACATAATGGCAGATGGGCTGTATGCTGTTTCCCACAAATTTGAGGCTTTCCTAAAAAAAAGGTTGACGCACAAGCAGTGACTGTTGGATGGCCATCCAACGACCGTCGTGCTTCTTCAATCTTTGCTCTTCCTGCTCCAGCCGCTCAAACAGGCGCCGGCGGGACTGCCTGCTCCCTCCTCCCCGCGGCCGGCTCCGCTGCCGCGCAGGCCTCACCACCCCAATGTACTCCCACCACTGGCCTAGCCATCCCTCTACTCACCCACACCTGCTGTTATTCTCCAGCGACGGCAGACGGACCAGTAAACCCTTGTACAGTTGTACTCCCCTCCGCATGGGAAACAACTGCCGAGTCTTCCCTGCCTCCGTGTCGTTCCCTTCCTAGGCCTCGCCGTCGTCCACCACCCTGGTGCTCTCGGCGCGGCCTGGTCAACGTGGTCAATGACCGACATGCATCTGAAGTGGACTTTAGGTGGAGAGGCCGACAGCTGGGTCCACGGCAGCATGCAAGGAAATGCCTCCTTATTACACGCAAAATAATGATTCCTCCAGCTGACATCTGGGACCCACCGAAAGGGCCTCTGTATTTCGTGAAAAAAACGTTACCGCCGCTGACATCTCGGACCCACCAGCTATATCTTCGCATGCAAGGAAGTGCCTCCTTATTACGCACAAAAAAATGAATACTCCCCCTGTTAGCTGGGACCCAGTATAGTGGCACGCTGACTTGTGGGCCTACTAAGTTGACGGGGACGGAGGGCTTTGTCAACTTAGTAAATATGCACGATTCTAGCTCCAGTGACCGTACGATGTCCATCCAACGGTCGTAGTGCTTCTTCAACCTCTGGTCTTCTTGCTCTAGCCGCCCAAACCAGCGCCGGTCGTGCCTCGTGCTCCTGCCTCCCGTGGCCGGCTGTGATGCGGCGGTGGCCTCACCGCCCCTACTACTCCCACCGCTGGCTAGGCCATCCCTCTACTCACCCACACCCCCTGTTATTCGGCGGCAATGGCAGCCTCACACCGCAGCCGAACCAGTGAAGCCTCGTACTCCTCTCCGCGCAGGCTTCCACTGCTGCCTCTTCCCCGGCTCCGCGTAGTCCCCTTCCTAGGCCTCGCCGTCATCCAGACCACCGCCCTGGTGCTCTCGGCGTGGCGTGGTCAACATGGTCGACGACCGAGTTTCATTGGAAGAGTACTGTACGTGGAGAGGCTGACAGCTGGGTCCAGGTGGACGCAAGGAAGTGCCTCCTTATTACGCGCAAAATAATTATTCCTCCACCTTACAGCAGGGACCCACCAGACGGGCCACCTTATTTCGCGAAAAAAAAAACGTTTCCCCCCGACTGCTCGGACCCACAGGACGGGCCAGCGTATTTCGCGAAAAAAACGTTCCCCCCGCTGTCAGCTCGGACCCACCGGAAGTGCCTCCTTATTACGCACAAAAAATGAATACTTCCCCTGCTAGCCAGGACCCACCATGGTGGGAGGTTGACTTGTGGGCCTACTAAGTTGACTGGGACGGGGGCCTTTGTCAACTTTGTCAATATGAACGATTCTAGCTCCACTGACCGTACGATGTCCATCCAATGGCCGTAGTGCGTCTTCAACCTCTGGTTTTCTTGCTCCAGCCTCCCAAAGCAGTGCCGGTCGTGCCGCATGCTCCTGCCTCCTGTGGCCGGCTGTGCTACCGTGGAGGCCTCACTGCCCCCTACTATTCCCACCGCTGGCCAGGCCCTATGGCGACGGCAGCCTCACACCACAGCCGAACCAGTGAACCCTCGTACTCCTCTCCGCGCGCGCGGGCTTCCATTGCCGCGTCTTCCCCGGCTCCCCGTCGTCCACCGCCCTGGTGCTATCGGCGCGGCGTGGTCAATGTGGTCAAGGAACGAATTCCATCGGACGTGGACTGTACGTGGAGAGGCTGACAGCTGGGTCCACGGCGGCAGCAAGGAAGTGCCTCCTTATTACGCGGAAAATAATGATTCCTCCACCTGACAGCAGGGACCCACTGGACGGGCCACCGTATTTCGCGAAAAAAAACGTTTCCCCCACACTGCTGGGACCCACCAGCTACACCTTCGCACGCAAGGAAGTGCGTCCGGGCAAAAAAAAACGATTCTCCCCCTTGACTGCTGGGACCCACCAGCTACATCTTCGCACGCAAGGAAGTGCGTCCGGGCAAAAAAAAACAAAACCAAAACGATTCGCCCCCCTGACTGCTGGCACCCACCGGCCCTCCGACTGCTGCGACCCACCAGCTACATCTTCGCACGCAAGGAAGTGCGTCCGGGCAAAAAAAAACAATTCACCCCCTGACTGCTGGGACCCACCAGCTACATCTTCGCAGGCAAGGAAGTGCCTGACAGCCAGGACCCACGTGGTCGAAGCGTACGTAGCGTTGTCATTCTGGTCGCGAACGTGTACGTACATACTGGTCGATGTAGAGGCGCGCACGTGTCGTAGTAGAGGCGCGCACGTAGCATGTACACGTACGTACAGCGGCCAGGGTGCAAGAAAGAAAATACGGCCACGTATGTGTACATACGGGCGGGGTCTCAAACGCCTACTCGCGCATATGTATGGCGAGGGCTCGTGTACATGGCTGGGTCGGAACAGAGAAACAACATCGTCGTTGTGTTCATGGGTCGGAACGGAATGCGTGGTCGTGTTCTTCGGGAGGGCTTGGATGGAAGAGGCGATGGAAACGAGGCCTGGCGTACCGCACAACGGAGGAAATGGACCTCCTACGGTCAAAACGGGGGTCCTGTTGATCGGGAGGAGTGTGGTGTACCGCAAAACAAAGGAAACGGACCTCCTACGGTCGAAACGGGGGTCCTGTTGATCGGGAGGGGTGTGGCGTATCGAAAAACGGAGGAAACAGACTTGTGTTGGAGCACTACGGTCGAAACGAGGGTCCTATTCATCGGGAGGGGAGTGGCATACCGCAAAACGGGACTCCACGGGATACTGTTCATCTCCACCGTCGACCCCCTCCAGCCTCCACGAGCTACTGTTCATCCACCGTCGACCTCCTCCAGCCTCCACGGGCTCCTGTTCATCCATCCTCCACCGCGCGCTACTCCACCGGCTACTGTTCAACCACCCTCCACCGTCTACTGTTCATCCAGCCCTCCACACCACGGGGTCCTGTTCAACCACCCCTCCACGGGCACCCCTCCATCGTCTACTGTTCATCCTGCCCTCCACAACATGGGGTCCTGTTCATCTACCCCTCCACGGGCGCCCCTCCACCGTGTACTGTTCATCCAGCCCTCCACAACACCACAGGGTCCTGTTCATCCAGAGGCAACGCCACCGCTCACTGTTCGTCCAAACCCCCTGCAACGCTCACTGTTTATCCCATCGATCGGCTTCAGTTAGCAGCAATAGCCTAGGAATCGCTCCATCGGGTTCAGTTAACAGCCATCGATCAATCGCTTAGGTTCAGTAACGCGTAGCCTGCAGTGCAATCGCTCGGATTCAGTTAGAGCCCAACGCCTCGCTCGGGTTCAGTTAGAGCCAACGCCTCACACACACGCGCGTATGTGTACGAGAGAAACGCGCATTGCTCGGGCCCCGACCTCCCACCGTAACTGGGAACTCCCTGAAATTTTCCTCCCCCTCGCTTCTACCATGGTTTTTCCGTCATGGACGGCCCAAAGAATGTCATGCAGCTGCTGTTGGGGAACGTAGTAATTTCAAAAAAAATTCCTACGCACACGCAAGATCATGGTGATGCATAGTAACGAGAGGGGAGAGTGTTGTCCACGTACCCTCGTAGACCGTAAGCGGAAGCGTTAGCACAACACGCTTGATGTAGTCGTACGTCTTCACGATCCGACCGATCAAGTACCAAACGTACGGCACCTCCGAGTTCAACACACATTCAGCCCGATGACGTCCCTAGAACTCCGATCAGCCCGAGTGTTGAGGGAGAGTTTCATCAGCACGACGGCGTGGTGACGATGTTGATGTTCTACCGACGCAGGGCTTCGCCAAAGCACCGCTACAGTATTATCGAGTTGGACTATGGTGGAGGGGGGCACCGCACACGGCTAAGAGACGATCAGCTTGATCAACTTGTGTGTCTAGAGGTGCCCCTGCCCCTGTATATAAAGGAGCAAGGGGAGAGGTGGCCAGCCTAGGAGGAGGGCGCGCCAAGGGGGGGAGTCCTACTCCCACCGGGAGTAGGACTCCTCCTTCCCTTGTTGGAGTAGGAGAGAAGGAAAGAGGGGGAGAGGAACAAGGAAAAGTGGGCTGCACCCCTTGTCCAATTCGGACCAGAGGGGGGCGCGCGCCTCCTTCCTTTTGACCTCTCTCCTCTATTCCCGTATGGCCCAATAAGGCCCATATACTCCCCGGCGAATTCCCGTAACTCTCCGGTACTCCAAAAATACCCGAATCACTCAGAACCTTTCCGATGTCTGAATATAGTCGTGCAATATATCGATCTTTACGTCTCGGCCATTTCGAGACTCCTCGCCATGTCCCTGATCTCATCCAGGACTCCGAACTCCTTCGGTACATCAAAACTCATAATATAACTGTCATCTAAACCTTAAGCGTGCGGACCCTACGGGTTCGAGAACAATGTAGACATGACCGAGACACGTCTCCGGTCAATAACCAATAGCGGAACCTGGATGCTCATATTGGCTCCCACATATTCTACGAAGATCTTTATCGGTCAGACCGCATAACAACATATGTTGTTCCCTTTGTCATTGGTATGTTACTTGCCCGAGATTTGATCGTTGGTATCTCAATACGTAGTTCAATCTCGTTACCGGCAAGTCACTTTACTCGTTCCGTAATACATCATCCTGCAACTAACTCATTAGTTGGAATGCTTGCAAGGCTTAAGTGATGTGCATTACCGAGAGGGCCCAGAGATACCTCTCCGACAGTCGGAGTGACAAATCCTAATCTCGAAATACGCCAACCCAACAAGTACCTTCGGAGACACCTGTAGAGAACTTTTATAATCACCCAGTTACGTTGTGACGTTTGGTAGCACACAAAGTGTTCCTCCGGTAAATGGGAGTTGCATAATCTCATAGTCACAGGAACATGTGTAAGTTATGAAGAAAGCAATAGCAACAAACTAAACGATCAATTGCTATGCTAACGGAATGGGTCAAGTCAATCACACCATTCTCCTAATGATGTGATCCCGTTAATCAAATGACAACTCATGTCTATGGTTAGGAAACATAACCATCTTTGATCAACGAGCTAGTCAAGTAGAGGCATACTAGTGACACTCTGTTTGTCTATGTATTCACACATTTATTATGTTTCCGGTTAATACAATTCTAGCATGAATAATAAACATTTATCATGATATAAGGAAATAAAAAATAACTTTATCATTGCCTCTAGGGCATATTTCCTTCAGTCTCCCACTTGCACTAGAGTCAATAATCTAGTTCACATCACCATGTGATTTAATACCAATAGTTCACATCACCATGTGATTAATACCCATAGTTCACATCGACATGTGACCAACACCCAAAGGGTTTACTAGAGTCAATAATCTAGTTCACATCTCTATGTGATTAACACCCAAAGAGTACTAAGGTGTGATCATGTTTTGCTTGTGAGAGAAGTTTAGTCAACGGGTCTGCCATATTAAGATCCGTGCGTATTTTGCAAATTTCTATGTCAACAACGCTCTGCACGGAGCTACTCTAGCTAATTGCTCCCACTTTCAATATGTATCCAGATTGAGACTTAGAGTCATCTGGATTAGTGTCAAAACTTGCATCGATGTAACCCTTTACGATGAACCTTTTGTCACCTCCATAATCGATAAACATATCCTTATTCCACTAAGGATAATTTTGACCAATGTCCTGTGATCTACTCCTCGATAACTATTGTACTCCCTTGCCAAACTCAGGGCAGGGTATACAATAGGTCTGGTACACAACATGGCATACTTTATAGAACCTATGGGTGAGGCATAGGGAATGACTTTCATTCTCTCTCTATCTTCTGCCGTGGTCGGGCTTTGAGCCTTACTCAATTTCACACCTTGTAACACAGGCAAGAACTCTTTCTTTGACTGTTCCATTTTGAACTACTTCAAAAACTTGTCAAGGTATGTACTCATTGAAAACTTATCAAGCGTCTTGATCTATCTCTATAGATCTTGATGCTCAATATGTAAGCAGTTTTACCGAGGTCTTTCTTTGAAAAACTCCTTTCAAACACACCTTTATGCTTTGCAGAATAATTCTACATTATTTCCGATCAACAATATGTCATACACATATACTTATCAGAAATGTTGTAGTGCTCCCACTCACTTTCTTGTAAATACAGGCTTCACCGCAAGTCTGTATTAAACTATATGCTTTGATTAACTTATCAAAGCGTATATTCCAACTCTGAGATGCTTGCACCAGTCCATAGATGGATTGCTGGAGCTTGCATATTTTGTTAGTACCTTTAGGATTGACAAAACCTTCTGGTTTTATCATATACAACTCTTCTTTAATAAATCCATTAAGGAATGCAGTTTTGTTTATCCATTTGTCAGATTTGATAAAATGCGGCAATTGCTAACATGATTCGGACAGACTTAAGCATAGATATGAGTGAGAAACTCTCATCGTAGTCAACACCTTGAACTTGTCGAAAACCTTTTGCGACAATTCTAGCTTTGTAGATAGTAACACTACTATCAGCGTTTGTCTTCCTCTTGAAGATCCATTTAATCTCAATGACACGCCGATCATTGGGCAAGTCAATCAAAGTCCATACTTTGTTCTTATACATGGATCTCATCTCAGGTTTCATGGCCTCAAACCATTTCGCGGAATGTGGGCTCATCATTGCTTCCTCATAGTTCGCAAGTTCATCATGGTCTAGTAACATGACTTCCAGAACAGATTACCATACCACTCTAGTGCAGATCTCACTCTGGTTTACCTACGAGGTTCGGTAGTAACTTGATCTGAAGTTACATGATCATCACCATTAGCTTCCTCACTAATTGGTGTAGTAGTCACAGGAATAGATTTTTGTGATGAACTACTTTCCAATAAGGGAGCAGGTACAGTTACCTCCTCAAGTTCTACTTTCCTCCCACTCACTTCTTTCGAGAGAAACTCCTTCTCTAGAAAGGATCCATTCTCAGCAATGAATATCTTGCCTTCGGATCTGTGATAGAAGGTGTAGCCAACATTTTCTTTTGGGTATCCTATGAAGATTTACTTCTCCGATTTGGGTTCGAGCTTATCAAGTTGAAACTTTTTCACATAAGCATCGCAGTCCCAAACTTTAAGAAACGACAACTTAGGTTTCTCGCCAAACCACAGTTCATACAGCGTCGTCTCAACGGATTTAGATGGTGCCCTATTTAACGTGAATGTAGCTGTCTCTAATGCATAACCCCAAAACGATAGTGGTAATCGGTAAGAGACATCATAGATCGCACCATATCTAATAAAGCACGGTTACGACGTTTGGACACACCATTACATTATGGTGTTCCAGGTGGCGTGAGTAGTGAAACTATTTCACATTGTTTTAACAGAAGGCCAAACTCGTAACTCAAATATTTTACTTTTGCGATCATATCGTAGAAATTTTTATTTTTGTTATGATGATTCTCCACTTCACTCTGAAATTCTTTGAACTTTTCAAACATTTCAGACTTGTGTTTCATCAAGTAGATATACTCATATCTGCTCAAATCATCTGTGAAGATCAGAAAATAATGATACCTGCTGCGAGCCTCGATATTCATCGGACCACATACATCAGTATCTATGATTTCCAACAAATCTGTTGCTCGCTTCATTGTTCCGGAGAACGGAGTCTTAGTCATCTTGCCCATGAGGCATGGTTCGCAAGCATTAACTGATTCATAATCAAGTGATTCCAAAAGCCCATCAACATGGATTTTCTTCATGCGCTTTAGACCAATATGACCTAAACGGCAGTGCCACAAATAAGTTGCACTATCATTATTAACTTTGCATCTTTTGGCTTCAATATTATGAAAATGTGTATTACCACAATCGAGATCCAACAAACCATTTTCATTGGGTGTATGACCATAGAAGGTTTTATTCATGTAAATAGAACAACAATTATTCTCTAACTTACATGAATAACCGTATTGCAATAAACATGATCCAATCATATTTATGCTTAACGCAAACACCAAATAACATTTATTTAGGTTCAACACTAATCTCGAAAGTATAGGGAGTGTGCGATGATGATCATATCAATCTTGGAACCACTTCCAACACACATCGTCACTTCACCCTTAACTAGTCTCTGTTTATTTTGAAACTCCCATTTCGAGTTACTACTCTTAGCAACTGAACCAGTATCAAATACCGAGGGGTTGCTATAAACACTAGTAAAGTACACATCAATAACATGTATATCAAATACAGCATTGTTCAGTTTGCCATCCTTCTTATCCGCCAAATACTTGGGGTAGTTCCGCTTGTAGTGACCAGTCCCTTTGCAGTAGAAGCACTTAGTCTCAGGCTTAGGTACAGACTTGGGCTTCTTCAATTGAGTAGCAACTTGCTTGCCGTTCTTCTTGAAGTTCCCCTTCTTCCCTTTTCCCTTTTCTTGAAACTAGTGGTCTTGTCAACTATCAACACTTGATGCTTTTCTTGATTTCTACCTTCGTCGATTTCAGCATCACGAAGAGCTTGGGAATTGTTTTCGTCATCCCTTGCATACTATAGTTCATCACGAAGTTCTACTAACTTGGTGATGGTGACTAGAGAATTCTTTCAATCACTATTTTATATGGAAGATTAACTTCCACTTGATTCAAGCGATTGTAGTACCCAGACAATCTGAGCACATGCTCACTGCTTGAGCTATTCTCCTCCATCTTTTAGCTATAGAACTTGTTGGAGACTTCATATCTCTCAACTCGGGTATTTTCTTAAAATATTAACTTCAACTCCTGGAACATCTCATATGGTCCATGATATTCAGAACGTCTTTGAAGTCCCGATTCTAAGCCATTTAAGCATGGTGCACTAAACTATCAAGTAGTCATCATATTGAGCTAGCCAAACGTTCATAACACCTGCATCTGCTCCTGCAATAGGTTTGTCACCTAGCGGTGCATCAAGGACATAATTCTTCTATGCAGCAATGAGGATAAACCTCAGATCACGGATCCAATCCGCGTCATTGCTTCTAACACCTTTCAACTTAGTTTTCTCTAGGAACATATCAAAAATAAATCAGGAGAGCTAAACACGAGCTATTGATCTACAACATAGATATGCTAATACTACCAGGACTAAGTTCATGATAAACTTAAGTTCAATTAATCATATTACTTAAGAACTCCCACTTAGATAGACATCCCTCTAATCATCTAAGTGATCACGTGATCCATATCAACTAAACCATAACCGATCATCACGTGAAATGGAGTAGTTTTCAATGGTGAACATCATTATGTTGATCATATCTACTATATGATTCACGCTCGACCTTTCGGTCTCAGTGTTCCAAGGCCATATCTGCATATGCTAGGCTCGTCAAGTTTAACCTGAGTATTCTGCGTGTGCAAAACTGGCTTGCACCCGTTGTAGATGGACGTAGAGCTTATCACATCCGATCATCACGTGGTGTCTGGGCACGACAAACTTTGGCAACGGTGCATACTCAGAGAGAACACTTTTATCTTGAAATTAAGTGAGAGATCATCTTATAATGCTACTGTAAATCAAAGCAAGATAAGATGCATAAAAGATAAACATCACATGCAATCAATATAAGTGATATGATATGGCCATCATCATCTTGTGCTTGTGATCTCCATCTCCGAAGCACCGTCATGATCACCATCGTCACCAGCGTGACACCTTGATCACCATCGTAGCATCGTTGTCGTCTCGCCAATCTTATGCTTCCACGACTATCGCTACTGCTTAGTGATAAAGTAAAGCATTACATCGCAATTGCATTGCATACAATAAAGCGACAACCATATGGCTCCTGCCACTTGCCGATAACTCGGTTACAAAATTTAGACGTCCTCTACTTTGTTGTTGCAAGTTTAGCATCATGCCTTGACCATATCACATCACAACATGCCCTTCAAAAACAAGTTAGACGTCCTCTACTTTGTTGTTGCAAGTTTTACGTGGCTGCTACGGGCTTAAGCAAGAACCGTTCTTACCTATGCGTCAAAACCACAACGATAGTTTGTCAAGTTGGTGCTGTTTTAACCTTCGCAAGGACCGGGCGTAGCCACACTTGGTTCAACTAAAGTTGGAGAAACTGACACCCGCCAGCCACCTATGTGGAAAGCACGTCAGTAGAACCAGTCTCGCGTAAGCGTACGCGTAATGTCGGTCCGGGACGCTTCATCCAACAGTACCGCCGAACCAAAGTATGACATGCTGGTAAGCAGTATGACTTATATCGCCCACAACTCACTTGTGTTCTACTCATGCATATAACATCAACGCATAAAACCTAGGCTCTGATACCACTATTGGGGAACATAGTAATTTCAAAAAAAATCCTACGCACACGCAAGATCATGGTGATGCATAGCAACGAGCGGGGAGAGTGTTGTCCACGTACCCTCGTAGACCGTAAGCGGAAGCGTTAGCACAACGCGGTTGATGTTGTCGTACGTCTTCACGATCCGACCAATCAAGTACCGAACGTACGGCACCTCCGAGTTCAGCACACGTTCAGCCCAATGACGTTCCTCGAACTCCGATCCAGCCGAGTGTTGAGGGAGAGTTTCGTCTGCACGACGGTGTGGTGACGATGTTGATGTTCTACCGACGCAGGGCTTCGCCTAAGCACCGCTACAGTATTATCGAGTTGGACTATGGTGGAGGGGGGCACCGCACACGGCTAAGAGACGATCAACTTGATCAACTTGTGTGTCTAGAGGTGCCCCCCTGCCCCTGTATATAAAGGAGCAAGGGGAGAGGTGGCCGTCCTAGGAGGAGGGCGCGCCAAGGGGGGAGTCCTACTCCCACCGGGAGTAGGACTCCTCCTTCCCTTGTTGGAGTAGGAGAGAAGGAAAGAGGAGGAGAGGAACAAGGAAAAGTGGGCTGCACCCCTTGTCCAATTCGGACCAAAGGGGGGGCGCGCGCCTCCTTCCTTTTGACCTCTCTCCTATATTCCCGTATGGCCCAATAAGGCCCATATACTCCCCGGCGAATTCCCGTAACTCTCCGGTACTGCGAAAAATACCTGATTCACTCGAAACGTTTCCGATGTCCGAATATAGTCGTCCAATATATCGATCTTTATGTCTCGACCATTTAGAGACTCCTCTTCATGTCCCCGATTTCATCCGGGACTCCGAACTCCTTCGGTACATCCAAACTCATAAACTCATAATATAACTGTCATCGAAACCTTAAGCGTGCGGACCCTACGGGTTCGAGAACAATGTAGACATGACCGAGACACGTCTCCGGTCAATAACCAATAGCGGAACCTAGATGCTCATATTGGCTCCCACATATTCTACGAAGATCTTTACCGATCAGACCGCATAACAACATACGTTGTTCCCTTTGTCATCGGTATGTTACTTGCCTGAGATTTGATCATCGGTATCTCAATACCTAGTTCAATCTCGTTACCGGCAAGTCTCTTTACTCTTTCTGTAATACATCATCCCGCAACTAAATCATTAGTTGCAATGCTTGCAAGGCTTAAGTGATGTGCATTACCGAGAGGGCCCAGAGATACCTCTCCGACAGTCAAAGTGACAAATCCTAATCTCGAAATACGCCAACCCAACAAGTACCTTCAGAGACACCTGTAGAGCACCTTTATAATCACCCAGTTACGTTGTGACGTTTGGTAGCACACAAAGTATTCCTCCGGTAAACGGGAGTTGCATAATGTCATAGTCATAGGAACATGTATAAGTTATGAAGAAAGCAATAGCAACAAACTAAACGATCAAGTGCTATGCTAACGGAATGGGTCAAGTCAATCACACCATTCTCCTAATGATGTGATCCCGTTAATCAAATGACAACTCATGTCTAAGGTTAGGAAACATAACCATCTTTGATCAACGAGCTAGTCAAGTAGAGGCATACTAGTGACACTCTGTTTGTCTATGTATTCACACATGTATTATGTTTCTGGTTAATACAATTCTAGCATGAATAATAAACATTTATCATGATATAAGGAAATAAATAATAACTTTATCATTGCCTCTAGGGCATATTTCCTTCAGCTGCGTCTCTGGCCCGCCCAGGACGAAAAGCCCATTTTCTCTCATGATTTTTTGTCATAGAAGTAGGAGCCCACCACATCTATGATGATACCGGGTTTTGTCACAATTATCGTCATAAAAGTGTCATATGTATGACAGAAAAAAAATTCATTCGGCCCAAAATGTCACGGATGTGTCTTTTTTTTGTAGTGCGTGTAGCCTCGAGCTTGGGAAGAACGGCGTTCACCTCACGAGCAAACTACTTGAAGATACGCTGTGAGGCTGGGGCTTGAGCCCCTATTGGGGGTTGGGTGCAACATATGCCAATGGATGGCTTATCATGGTGGGAGCGAGTAGAACGTCACCGGTGCCCAAAAGCGGGATGAGGCGTAGACACGAACGCCGGCGTACTTTACCCAGGTTCGGGGCTCTCATCGGAGATAACACCCCTAGTCCTTCTCTGCGGGGTCTCCGCATGATCACTAAGGCGCAAGTGAGTACAATGGTGCTCCTTGAGCTGTATGCTAGAGGTAGGAGAAGGCAAGGCTAGCTCTCTCCTTCCTCTATGGGCTGGTCTAGTTCTAACAGGTTGGGAACCCTTTGCATGGGTGCCCTGGGGGGTTCATATAGGCCTACCCCCCAGGGGTACAATGGTAATCTGGCCGGGCGTAGGCACCGGCCGTTAGTCTCTTCGGCCGCTGGCTTCTCCGCCGACTCCTGGGGCCCGCCTCTTGGTGGGCCCCGCCAACTGGTTGGGTACGGGGCCGACAGGCCGCCCCCACCACTCTCGGGTCTTGTCCGCTGCTGATCATTGTAGCCGTGACTCTAATGACACAGGCTTGGTCAGGGGATCGTGGTTGCAGCTCTGCCACCTGGTGGGCGATTACTGTAGCCACTCCGTGTCTCCTCTGGTTAATGGCGTGTGGGTCCCGAGGAAAGGGCGGGTCGACTACCGGGGGCCGACCTCCATCGGGTCCAACTAGTGGGGCTCTTGCCGTCTTCCAGGCTATCGCTGATTGGTGGGGCCCGTCGTCCTCGGGCCGTACTGACAGGCCGTCGTGGGAGCAGGACTCCACCTGCTTGTGGTGATGTCAGGGATGGCGTGGCAACAGTGCCGCACCCGGCAGAGATCTCCGCTGGTACGGTACACTGTGGCCACGCCTATTCCTGGATGGGGGGGATGGGCTACACTGTAGCCATTCTCTGTCTTGTCCTTCTTGACGAGGCCGCATGCTTCGTTGGCGCCACGGGCCGACTGCTAGGTGCCGGCTTCTCTAGAAGCCGCCAGCTAGGAGTCGGCTTGTCTTGACGTCGCCTCCGGGACTCGGCCATCTACGGGCAGCCGGCTATTCCTCCAGCCGGCCTCCAGAAGGCGGCACTTCATCTTGGCGCCTTGAGGGGCGCAACTAGCCCTGATGTCTTGAAACGTTCTGGGCTTCGGGTTAGCCTACCCATGGCCCATTACTCCGATAGTTGTCCCCGAAGCTGGTGAGGTGCCGTGGCTGAGCAGCCGAGGAGCCTTAGCAGTTTTCTTCTCTGAGTGCCTGAGGTGGAGCTGCGTTCGACTTCTGCCGGGCCGACTGGCGGGAGTCAGCCGCGCCCAGTCTGACTTACCCAAACTTCGAACGCATCAGCGCGAACCAAGTGGCGTGCTAGCTAAGCCTCCAGGTCGCTGCCCGTTGTGGTCATGTCACGTGGCGCCGAGCGGCTGGGCCAGTCTGCTAACCCACATCACGATGGGACACACCTGTGAGCGGGGCCCGCCACTACCTCACCTCGGCGCGTGAGCGGATTTGCTGCGGCCGAGGTGGGCGGTTGGGGTCCCCGCGGAGTTATTGCGTGCAGTATTTTGCGCGATAAACGTGGGGGCATGGGACCGTGGGCGCAGTAAATCCCACGATCGCCCCCTTGGCTTCGTAGCTCGTAGGACTATAAGTAGGGGGAGGAGGGGGGAGCGGCGGAGCACGCGCGTCCCTTCTCCCTATTCTTTCCTCCTTCTTCTTCCTCTCGCTGAAGCGCCCCCAACCCACATTGAGTGCCACGGTGGTTCATCTCCGATGAGCTCATCTTCCAACCCCACGCCCCCCATGGCGCGCTCCGGAGCATGGGATGGCTCCAAGGTTCATGATGACCACATCGACTTCCTCCGCCAGACGCGGCGGCTCCCCAGCGAGGACCACGTGAGGGTCTGCCTCGCGCCGAAGAGGGAAATTTCGCCAGCGCCGGAGGAGGGAAAGCGGGTCGTCTTCCACTCGCACTGCCTACGCGGCCTCGGCCTGCCGGCGAGCGGCTTCTTCCGATCCTTCCTCGAGTTCTACGGTCTCCAGCCGCACCACCTCACCCCGAACACGGTGGTGCTACTGTCCGCCTTCGTCACCTTGTGCGAGGGCTTCCTCGGCTTCCTCCCCACCATCGAGCTCTGGGGGGAGTTCTTCTACATTAAGCTTGGCACCCTCATCGCGGGCGTGCCGGCTCAATGCGGCGCGTTCATCGCGGTGCGGAGGCCGGCAGCCGAAAATCCGTTTCCTGCCATCCCGCTGATCAAGTCGGTGAAGATGAGGCAGCGGTCGTATTTCTACGCGAAGAGCATCTTCAGGGAGGGCGACTGGGTCAACTTGCCGGCTTATGAAGCCGGCCCGCCGGTTGGGAGGCAGCCCAACTGGTCATACCAGGCCAAGAAGCGGTCGCCCTCTGGAGCCGCAGCTATCGCACGACTCCGAGTGCTGACACAGTTGGAGGGCCTGACCGGGCCCGACTTGCTATCCGCCTTCATGGCGCGCCGAGTGGTCCCGCTCTAGAGCCGCCCTCACATGATCTGCCAGATGAGCGGACATCGGGACCCGAGTCGGCTGTGCACCAAGGAGATGCCTCATGCAGAGGTAGCTCACATGGTGAACTACCTTGCGAACTGCGAGCTCACGTAAGAGTGGCGGTTTGGCAAGGAACCGTATTCACGCGCCAACCCCCCGCCTATTGTAAGTCGTCTGTCTTTTTTCTCTGTCTCTTTGTTGCCGAGTTCGTGCTGTCCAGCCTGACCAATCGGCCTTTGAACAGAGTCCCCTCCTCCAGCCGGCAGCCGGCGCCGCGGGGCCAGAGCGTCAATTCCTCCCCGACTGATCAGAGAGCGACGTCGACGACCCCGATCTGGGGGCTGCGGCCTTGGAGGACAAAGCTGAGGGAGGAGGCGGTGAAGCAGGCGGCCCGAGGCTCAGAGCCAGCCTCGAGGACTGGCCTGATGATGACACGGGGGAAGTCGCCCCGCGCCACCAGCCAGGAGCCGGCCAGCTGGGCGCGAGCTCGTCTGCCGCGCCGGATGCCCAAGGCGGCACAAAGAAGCGCAGGGCCGCGCCGAGCTTGTTTGGCAGCCGTCCGTGAAGGTCATCCGCTTCTGCAAGGAGGTGAAGAAGCCGCAGCTAGTTTCCGCGTAAGTACCACCTTTATCTTGTACCTTCATTTTTTCTTGTTGACTCTGTCTGAGTTTCTTCACTTTGTTTCCCTTGATCTAGGGCTCCGCTCTCTCTTGAGAAATCGGCCGCCGCCTCCATCGTGGGGTCAGCGGAGACTTCGACGACCACTCGGCGGATCGATCCAGCCGCCGACCTCCGGGAGGCGAGGGAGCGGAACATGCGAGAAGTCCGCGAAGAGCAGGAAGCCACCTGCCTGGAGAAGGCGGAGGCCGCGCCTTGAAGAAACTGGCGGAGGCTGAGGCCGCCGACGCGGCGAAGAAGCAGGCTGAAGAAGCCGCGCGCTGCCAGTCGGCGATTTTCATCACTCCCCTGAACTCCGCACCGCCACCTCCGGAGTTCGTGGCAGACTGGGGAAACCGGGGGCGAGAACCCGGTTATGGAGAGGGACGGCGGCGACGTCGCCATGCCGGATGTGAATGCGCCTCCACCGTCGCCGTCTAGGAGAGCGCGAGGCGAGCAGCTGGCGGACCCGCCGGTGCCGCCGACTGAAAACGAGGTGGCGACGGGCCCGACTATTGAGGTCGGCACACCGACACGTCGCCGACTTGCAAAGGCGGCCTCGGCGCCACGCCCACTGGAGACTGGCGCCGCGAGCTCCTCGATCCCGGACGCCGAGGCGACCAACGCCGCGCCCTCGGGGTGGGTGCGGGTTGGCGGGATAGGCCCTCTGAACAAGGCGATGCTGGATGTTCAGGCCAAACTCCGCGCCGAAGCCGACACCATCAAGAACTACAACAAGGCGTATCTGGCGTCGCGAGAGGCCATCCGGGTATGCTTCTTGTTTCTTCGTTTTTAACTCTTGTATTGCTTCGTGGGGGCGCGTCAGCGCACCCACTAGGTGTAGTCCCCGAGTTCTGGGTCGGCTACTGAGCAGGCGGCGCGGAACTTTAACTAGCGGGCCCTGAAATCGATATCCTTGCTACAGGATTATCATAACCTCCATGCGGCCGCCTACAACTCCAGGGTCCAGGAGTTGGATCAACGCGCTGCCGACTTGTCGGAGAGCCGGAGTAAGTCCTCTTCTTTCTACGGGGGCGCGCTGGCGCCCCCGCGGGCTATAGTCCCCGAGATCCGGGCCGATTGCTGATCAGCCGGGCCGGAACTTCCTGGCGACTGTTCTTCTTTATGTTGATTTTGATGACTCCTTTCTCCATGGGGGCGCGTTGGCGCACCCGCGGGCTGTAGTCCTCGAGATTCGGGCCGATTGCTGAATAGTCGGGCCGGATCTCCCCGGCGACTCTAGCCTCTTCTCTATTGGCAAATGACGCCTTCCCTTCTTCTTTTCTTCTGTAGAGGCCAACGCCATCCTTCAATGGCAACTGGGTGAAGCCAACGCCGCGCTGCATGCCAAAGAGGCGGACTGCAGCAAGCTGGCTGAAGAACGTGACCGGCTGGCCACGCAGATGGGGGAGCAGGCAGAGCTTCTCCAGAAGGCCCAGAAGGAGGCAGAGGACAAGGAGGCGGGTCTTCTTGCCGAGTTCGAGATCGAACGCTCCGCCTGGACCGACAAGGAG
Source organism: Triticum aestivum (assembly GCF_018294505.1). Lineage (NCBI taxonomy): Eukaryota > Viridiplantae > Streptophyta > Magnoliopsida > Poales > Poaceae > Triticum > Triticum aestivum. The sequence continues at coordinate 94,187,857 of NC_057794.1, forward strand.
GCGATGCGGACGGTCGGCTTTAGCGAAATCGAGGATTTGGTTGACGGTAGGCAACCTTCTTTACTCTTCTCTTAAGTTGTCGGCCTCTAGTTAAGCATGCTTCTTTCTCTTTGTTCTGACTCTTTTGCTTAATCCTGGCAGACTTCTTTCCAGGCCACTCTGGTGCCGCCAACCAGGCTATCAAGGCCGACTGCGAAGAACGAAG
>NC_057794.1:94188175-94219862 GCF_018294505.1 Triticum aestivum
GCTAATGCCCCTCGCACCCTTCGCGAGCAACTTCTCAGCATCCGGGCCCATCTTCGGCCAGCTCATCGGATGTTGCGCCGCCTTCAGCGTGTCAGCGCCCAGGCGATCGCTGCCTTGTGGCCCGACAGGCCGGCCCCGCGCACCCCCGGCCGGACTGCCGACTGGCTGGAGGTGGTGGCTGGCCGTCTTGAGGCGTGGAAGGGCTCCTCGGCCCAGGCCAGAGCGCGTCGGGCCTTGGAGTTCGTCAAGATGTGGTACCCTGGGCTAGATCTAGCCTAGTTGACCATGTTCCGACAGGAGGCCCAGGAGGAGCTGGTGGCGGTGGAGGGCGAACTCGTCAAGCAGGCGACGGCCATCGCCGAGTATACCGACACCGGCGTCTTCATCCTGGAGCCAGCTGACGATGGCACTGAGGCGCCGCCGGAGTGGTTTGGGCTGAACCCGGAGGAGGTCGAAGACTCGGCCGAGGTGATCGACTCCAGCGACGAGGGAGAAGACGACGAGGAGGAGGAAGGCGAAGAGGAGGCGCCAGAGGTCAGAGCGGACGGCCAGCCCCAACTCGATCACGCCTCCAGCAACGAGCCGCGCCCAAATGAGCCAGCTGCCGCTGAAGGGGACCAAGCGGGAACCGACCAGCCGGCCGCTCGACCAGCCAGCGCCACCGACTACACCACTCCGCTGAACCCGTCTGCCGATCCCTAGGCTGCCACTTTACTTTTTATTTTTCCATGTTTCTTAGTCTAAACGAACTTTTTTAGCTTCGCACAATTCCACCCGCGGGGTGTACTTTGAAACTTATGTTAGATGTCGGCCAAGGGCCTTTGATGTGTAAATATTTTATACGAGTTCTACTTTTCCTTGCCTTCTACTCTTTAAGCTTTTTCCTTTGCCGCCTTCCCTTGGTTGCCGTCTTGCCAGCCGAACAGCCGCTCTGTAGACTGTGGCTAGGTGAAGTACTTAGCCACTTTGGGAAGGCAAGTACTTAGCCGGCTAGAGTTTCCTTGGCAAGTTAAGTAGAAGCCGGCCAGCCGGTTGCTCGGCAACCGGTTGGTGAGGCGAGAAGCCGGCTTGGACTATGTAAATGCCTTATGTCCTTAACCATTTTTCATGCAGGCGCCCTTTTCACCTTGACTCCTGCCGACCGAACAGCTGCTCAGCAAGCTGCGGCCTCTTGGCAGGAGAAAGCTAGGGTGGTGATACACTACTTGTCCGGCTGCCGGAAGCATTTCATAGTACAAGGCGGCAAGTCCCCGGGTCGACTGGTCGAACCTGGTGCCAGACAGAATAATGAAATGATACAAATGATAGACATAACACTTGTCTTTTAGATAAAGAAGGGCAGTCCCCGAGCTGTACTCGAGGAACCCGGAGTCTTCGTACTTAATACAAAAGTCAGCCTGATACATACTGTTTTTAACTGTAAAACCTTCGAAGGAGATTTGCATTCCACGGACGCTCTGTCTCCCTGCCGGAGTCATCTCTTTTGCGTGCTTGAGGCTTCTGAGTGTCGATGAGGTAGTAGGAGTCATTGCCTAACACCTTGCTGATGATGAAGGGGCCTTCCCAAGGTGCCGAGAGCTTGTGCTGGCCGGCTGTTCACTGGATCAATCGGACCACAAGATCTCCCTCTTGGAAGGATCTTGGCTTGACCTTTTGGTTGTAGTATCGGCGCAAACCTTGCTGGTAGATGCTGAACCGGCTGAGTGCCAGCAGCCGGCCCTCTTCTAGCAGGTCGACGCCGTATTGTCGTGCTTCTTCTGCCTCCTATTCAATGTGCTTGGTGACTCGAGGGGAGTTGAATTCTACGTTCGTCGGGATGACGGCTTCGGCGCCGTAGACGAGGAAGAAAGGATTGAAGCCGGTTGACTTGTTCGGGGTTGTGCGCAGGCTCCAGAGGACGGCTGGCAGCTCGTCAAGCTAGCAGCCGGCCGAACGCTCCAGAGGTTCGACCAGTCGGGGCTTGATGCCGGACAAAATGAGGCCGTTTGCTCGCTCCACCTAGTTGTTTGACTGCGGGTGGGCAACGAACGCTAAGTCCAGTCGGATGCCCTGCGTCACGCAGAAACGGGCCAAGGCGCCTTTGGCAAAGTTCGTGCCGTTGTCGGTGATAATGCTATGTGGTATGCCGTATCGGACGGTGATGTCCGAGATGAAAGTCAGAACAGTCGGACCATTCAACTTCTTGATTGGTTTTGCTTCTATCCACTTGGTGAACTTGTCCACTACGACAAGCAGATGAGTCAAGCCACCTCTCGCTGTCTTGAATAGCCCCACCATATCCAGGCCCCAGACAGCAAAGGGCCAGGCTATGGGAATGGTCTTGAGTGCAGAAGCCGGCTGATGAGGCTTTGAACTAAACTTCTGGAATCCTTTGCATTTCTGGACCAAGCTCTTGGCGTCTTCTAGGGCAGTTGGCCAGAAAAAACCATGGCGGAAAGCCTTGGCGGCAAGTGCACTTGAAGCCGCATGGTGGCCGCATTCACCTTGATGGATGTCTTTGAGAATTTCTTTGCCTTGCTCCGGCTCCACGTAGCACTGGTAGACACCAGTGACACTGCGCCTCACAAGCTCTCTGTTGACTATGGTGTATGCTGCTGCTCGGCGTTGCACTTGCCGGGCTGAGATATCATCAGTCACTAGCTCTTTGTTTACCAAAAAATTGAGGATGGGCTGGGCCCATCAAGGTGCTGCGATCTCTTTGACTGCCAGGACTGCCACTTGTACGAGGGCGGCTGGGTTGGGAGGCGGCGGGTTGGAGTCAGGTGCCCCTGCCGCTTGCTGAGTTGAAGAAGTCCCCGGGCCGATTGCTGCAGTCCCCAGACCGGGTTCTGAAGTCCCTGGGCCGGATGCGACTGCCGCGGCCCCCGGCCCGCCTGCCGGAAATCCCGTGTCGGCTGCTGGAGCTCTCAAGTCGGATCCGACTACTTCAAGGGAGCCGACACGAAGATACAATCCGACACTGCCGATGGCTTGACAGACGGCTTGAGGAGGCGTTGTAGGGCGACGCCGAGCGGTATTGCTTGACGGGTGGAGCCGATTCGTGCCAAGGCATCTGCTTGCTCATTGTCATTTCTTGGCACATGGAGAAACTCGCACCCCTCAAAATATCCACTGAGTTGCTGTACGAGGAAGCGGTAGCTCGCCATGTTTGCATCTTTGGCGTCCCAGTCGCCTGACGACTGCTGGACCACCAAGTCAGAGTCACCATAGCACAGGATCCGGTGAACGCCGAGCTCTTTGGCAAGCCGGAGCCCGTGAATGAGTGCCTTCTATTCGGCGACGTTGTTGGAGGCGGCAAAATGGATTTGCAGCACGTATCTGAGCTTGTCGTCTTTGGGAGAGGTGAGGATGATGCCGGCTCCTAGACCGGTGCGCATCTTGGAACCATCAAATTGCATCCGCCAACGGGTGGAGTCGGGCGCTGGCGGCAGGTACTAGGTCTCGGCCCAGTCGACGAGGAAGTTGGCCAGCGCTTGTGACTTGATGGTGGTGCGAGGCTGGTAGTAGATGGTGTAGGGGGCCAAATCGATGGCCCATTTGGCCACTCGGCCTGAAGCATCCCGGCTTCCAATGATCTCGGCCAGTGGAGCTGTGCAGACCATAGTGATCGGGGTGCTCTTGAAAATACGACTTCAATTTCTTGGCGGCAAAGTGCACGCCGTAGCACATCTTCTGGTAGTGGGGGTAGTTTTGCTTGGAAGCTGACAGCACTTCACTCTGGTAATTAATACACCGGTCTTTGGACTGGTAGTGCCTTGCCTTCGTCCTTGCGTTCTACCACCATGACTGTGCTGACCACTCGGCTAGTGGCGGTGAAGTAGAGGAGCATCGGCTCCTTAGGAGTCAGAGCCGCCAGGACAGGTGGAGTAGTCAGCATCTTTTTGAGCTGGAGAAAAGCTTCATCCGCCTTGTCGTTCCACTCGAAAAAAGTGGTCTTCTTCATGAGCTGGTACAGGGGAAGAGCCTTCTCTCCCAGCCGACTGATGAAACGGCTGATGGACGCTAAACAACCGGTGAACTTCTGCACATCCAGCAGTCGGGTGGGCACTTCCATCCTCTCGATGGCCTTGATCTTCACAGGGTTGCACTCTATGCCGCGCTCTGAGACTAGGAATCCAAGAAGCTGGTCGGCTGGTACTCCGAAGACGCATTTCTCCGGGTTGAGCTTGATTTGAAATTGGCGCAGGTTCTCAAAGGTCTCCTTAAGGTCTTCCAGCAGTGTTCCACGCTTCTCCGTCTTCACCACAACATCGTCCACATAAACATGGGCGTTTCTGCCGAGTTGTTTGAGGAGGCACTTCTGCATACAACGTTCAAATGTGGCACCGACGTTCCTCAAGCCGAACGTCATAGTTAACTAGCAGAAGGCTCCAAATGGCGTGATGAAGGCGGTCTTCAGTCTGTCGGTCGGGTTCAGCTTGATCTGGTGATACCCTGAGTATGCATCCAAGAAACTCAATAGCTGGCATCCGGCTGTGGAGTGTATCACTTGGTCAATTCTCGGCAAAGCAAATGGGTGTTTGGGGCAGGCTTTATTGAGGCTGGTGTAATCAATACACATGCACCACTTCTTGTTTTTCCCCAGCACAAGGACTGGGTTGACCAGCCACTCTGGAAAGAACACTTCCATTATGAAGCCGGCCGCTAGCAGCCGGGCTATCTCTTCTCCAACGACTCTTCTCTTCTCTTCTGACAGGTGGCGCAAGGGTTGCCTGACTGGCTTGGCATCAGACCGGACATGTAATTTGTGCTCGTCAAGATCCGTCGGAACACCCGGCATGTCTTTAGGTGACCATGCAAAGATGTCCCGATTTTCACGGAGGAAATCAACGAGCTCGCCTTCCTATCTGCTGTTGAGGTTTACACCTATGACAGCGTACCTCTCCGGGTGCTTCGGGTCCAAGGGTATCTTCTTTGTCTCCTTGGCCGGCTTGAACGAGCCCTCGGCTTCTGACTCCTTGGGGTTGGGCGACATCTCTGGCTGCTTGCCTGCCATCACCGCAACTCGGTCAAGGAGCCGCTTCTCGGCCATGATCACAAGGGACTCGGCCAGCCGGTTGCTATCTGCTGCGCAAGCAGACGACTTCTTGTAATCCCCTGCTATGGTCAGAATTCCCTTGGAACTTGGCATCTTCATCTTGAGGTAAGCATAGTGGGGGACCGCCATGAACTTGGCCAGAGCAGGCCGGCCAAGCAGTGCATGGTAAGGGCTCTCAAGGCCGACCACCTCAAACCAGACTGGCTCTTGGCAAAAGTGATCTTTGTCTCCAAAGAGGACGTCTATCTAGATCTTGCCGATTGGTGAGCAGGAAAGGCCAGGAACTGTACCATGAAAACGGTCCGGCTGGGCTAAAGCTGCCTTTGTTTGATTCCTATCTTCTCCATGGTATCCTTGTACATGATGTTGATGCTGCTGCCGCCATCTATCAGAACTCGGGAAAAGCGAGCAGCTCACCTATTAGTTGCAAAGGTGGCATCCAGAACCAGGGCGTAGGAACCGGGATTGGGCATCACCCCCGGGTGGTCGGCTCTGCTCCGGTTGATGGGCTTCTCGGACCAATGCATGAACTCGAGGGTCTCTGATGCTACTGCATTCACTTCTTTCTGTCGTTGCCGTCTGCTGTGCTTGTCATCGGCCACGCTGGTGAACATGACATAAGCTCCGTGCTCTTCAGGATACTCGTGTTGTATGGCTCCGACCGGTCGAACCACCGGCTGCTGGGGGGAGGAGGTGGCAGCTACCAAGCAGGCGGAGGAGGCAGAAGGCCATCTCCCTTTGCAATCCTGGTGAGCCAATGGCACTTTTGAGTGGTGTGGTTGGACGGCTTCGCACCACTGTGGAATTTACAGGGTGCGTCAAGAGTCTGCTCATATGAGAAAGCCGGCAGCCAATTGGGTTTGCCGTCCTTCTGGCATTTGGACGGAGGCTGCCCCTCCGGCTGCTGGTCTTCGACTGTCGCCACCTGCCGGCTTGTGGAAGCCAGCTGCATGGCCTTGCACTTTTTGTTGCTTGGTTGCTGGCGCCGACTGGTGTCGCCAGCCAGGGTTTGAGGAGCTTGAGGGGCTACTTTGCCAGACGCATCAACTTGGATTTCTACCTTCATGGAGGACTCGGCCGTGGCATATTTATCTGCTATGATTAGCAGCTCGTTGAGGGTCGCCGGCTCGTCATAGAGGAGTCGGTGCTTGAGGAGGGTGCCCTCTCAGCACCCAGCGGTGAAGTATTCGATAGCCTGCACCTCGTGCACGCCTTCGCAAGAGTTGCGGAGCTCGGCCCAATGCGTGAGGAAGTCGCGAGTCGACTCGTTGGGGCCTTGTACGCACAAGGAGAGCTGGCGAGGTTTGGGCAGCCGCTTGTATGTGCTGGTGAAGTTGCGGATGAAAGCTTCGGTGAAGTCGACCCAACTGTTGACGTTGCGGGGCTTCAAGCTGTTCAGCCATGTCCGGGCCATGCCCTGGAGCATGAGAGGAACGTACTACACGGCAACGCGCTTGTTGCCGTTCGTAACGCTGACGGCTGTGGAGTAGTCGACCAGCCAGTCCTCCGGCTTCACGGAGCCGGTGTACTTGGGCGTATCTCTTGGGAGCGTGAACCCTTTGGGGAAGGGCTCGTCTCGAATGCGGGGGCCGAAATAAGGCGGACCCAGCTCATCTTCCTCTTCTAGCGCCAGGAATCGGTGGAGACGGTCGATCCGGAGGCGGGCATCGTTCTCTCTGACTCCCTCTCGGCGGCCAAGGCGGTCATCGAGTGTCGGGTGTTCAACAGGCGGCGGGGAGACGTGCCTTTCCCTGCGAGGGGGAGGAGGCGGACAGTCATCCTATCGTTCCACTCCTATTGGGCGGCCGTCCAGGTTGCGCTCAATGGTGATGCGAGTCCGGCTGCGGCTAGCAGCCGGCTCCTTGTCTCTTCTTCCGCGGACGCCACCAGTCGGCGTCCAAGATGTTGCGCCTTGATCTCGGTGGGGAGGCAGATCGTCATTCTGCTGGTGTGGCTCCTCAGTGCGGCAAGCGGCCTCGTGCTGCTCAGCAGCCGCGTCTAGGAGCCGCTGGACGCGCTCCGCCATCTGGCGACGTTCTTTGCCCTCGAACTTGTCTAGCTCTTCTGCTGCCACCTGGGCAGCTTGGATATTTTCCGCATGCGAGGCATAGACGGGGCGATCTGCCCCGAAGATGTTGGCGATGGCCACACCACGCTGCCGGACCGCGCCAAGGCGGCTGGGCCCACCGGGAGCCGACGTGCCGCCCACAGCGTGGTCCATCTCGCGCTGGTAGGCCTCCGATAGGCGTCTCATGCTGGCCAACTTCCTGGCGCCCTTGATGAGCTGGATGCGGCGTGCTTCCAGCATCTCGGCGTCAGCGTCTTCTGGGATGGGCGCCGTCAGGTCTTGGAGTGACGCATCGAGCGGGTCGTGAGCACCCCCGCCGGAGTGCTCGCTGTGGCCGATGACTAGCACCTCCATGACAGCGCTTTCGCCACTCTCCGCGTGAGGAAGCGGCTTGTCATAGACCACCACATGGGAGGGGAACGTGTCGAGCGAAGCTGTGTCAGAGTCGACCAACATCGGGTCGGTGGAGCCAACAAACTCCAAGTTAGCAGCAGGCTCGCTGGCGACGTGGAGTTGATCGAGGATGCCCACGAGGCGGCCTTCAGGGCCATCGGTTCCCACATTGGACGTGGGCTCGTCGGAGAGGCTAATCTCGCCAACAAGATCGGCGAGGCAGCTCGCTATGCAGGCGATCTCTGTAACGTGCAGCGCCTCGGTGCAGACACCATCCGGCGTGCCGGGCTGGCTATGCTCGCCAGGAAGGAACAGGGTTCCCGTCCAGAATAGGTCTCCGGGAAATGGTGCACCTCGCCCCACGGTGGGTGCCAAATGTCGGGGGTTGGGTGCGACATATGCCAATGGATGGCTTATCATGGTGGGAGTGAGTAGAACGTCGCCGGTGCCCGGAAGCGGGATGAGGCGTAGACACAAACGTCGGCGTACTTACCCTGGTTCGGGGCTCTCCTAGGAGATAACACCCCTAGTCCTGCTCTGCGGGGTCTCCGCATGATCACTAAGGCGCAAGTGAGTGCAATGGTGCTCCTTGAGCTGTATGCTAGAGGTAGGAACAGGTTGGGAACCCGTTGCATGGGTGCCCTGGGGGGTTTATATAGGCCTACCCCCAGGGGTACAATGGTAATCTGGCCGGGCGTAGGGCCCGGCCGTTAGTCTCTTCGGCCGCCGGCTTCTCCACTGACTGCTGGGGCCCGCCGCCTGGTGGGCCCTGCCGACTGGTTGGGTACGGGGCTGACAGGACGCCCCCACCGCTCTCGGGTCTTGTCGGCTGCTGATCGCTGTAGCCGTGACTCTAATGACGCAGGCTTGGTCAGGGGATTGTGGCTACAACTCCACCACCTGGTGGGCGATTACTATAGCCACTCCGTGTCTTATCTGGTTAATGGCGTGTGGGTCCCAAGGAAAGGGCGGGCCGACTGCCGGGGGCCGACCTCCATCGGGTCCGATTGGTGGGGCTCTTGCCGTCTTCCAGGCTCTCGCTGATTGGTGGGGCCTGTCGTCCTCGGGCCGTACTGACAGGCCATCGCCGGAGCAGGACTCAGCCTGCTTGTGGTGATGTCAGGGATGGCGTGGCAACAGTGCCGCGCTCGGCAGAGATCTTCGCCGGTATGGTACACTGTGGCCACACCTGTCCCTGGATGGGGGATGGGCTACACTATAGCCATTCTCTGTCTTGTCCTTCTTGATGAGGGCGCAGGCTTCGTTGGCGCCATGGGCCGACTGCTAGGGGCCGGCTTCTCTAGAAGCCGCCAGCTAGGAGTCGTCTTGTCTTGACGTCGCCTTCGGGACCCGGCCGTCCACAGGTAGCCGGCTATTCCTCCAGCCGGCCTCCAGAAGGCGGCACTTCATCTTGGCGCCTTGAGGGGCGAAGCTAGCCCCGATGCCTTGAAAGGTTCTGGGCTTCGGGTTAGCCTACCCGTGGCCCATTACTCTGACAGCCCCGCCCAAGATGCAGGAGATAGCACACAGCTCCTGGAAGCCCCCAGCCCCCTCGTCTTGGTGGTGGTCATCGTTCCTTCTTGGTGGCAGTAGTGGAGGAAGCCCAGCATTGCCCTGAGGATGGTCCTCGCGAGGTTGATCCCTCCAGGCACCTTCGCGAGGCTGATCCTGCCAGCGGTCCTCACGAGGCCGGTCGTGCCACTCCTGGCATGGGCCCCAGTCATCCTAGCATCCTCCGTCGCGTCCTCCTCCTCGGTCGTAGCCTCGGTCGTTGCACTCGGGGTGTCGACCGAAGCGTCCGTCGTGCATGGCTTTGAGCTCTTGGCAATCGTTGGTGTTGTGGCTGTGTACATTGTGGAAGGCGCAGAACGGTCTGCTGCCCTTGGATGACTCAGGCTGGTCCCTGCCGCGCTTCGTATCCGGCTCTACCGCAAGCACGGCGACTCCCTTGCACTTCACGTCCTTGGCCTTGGCTTTCTTCTCCTCTGGGTCGGCAGTCGGGATCTCGAGAAGGGAAAGGCGCCCTTCCTCAGCCCTTGCGCACTTGGTCGCCGGGTTGAATAGCTCTAGGGATGTGCACAGCTCCTCGTGGATGGTGAGCTCCTGCTTCATCTTGATGTCGCGGATGCCATTGGAGAACGCAGAGATGATGGGCTTGTCCGTCACCTTGGGGATCTTGAGACGAATGTCGTTGAAGAACTGGATGTACTTCTGGAGGGTCTCCCCTGGTTGTTGCTTGACACGACGCAGGTCACCCATGGCCTGGGGCGGTCGCAAGTGCCTTGGAAGTTGGCAACGAAACGGTCGCGCATCTCGTCCCAGGAAGAGATGGAGCCAGGAGCCAGGTTCAGGAGCTAGGAGTGGGCGCCATCCTTGAGAGCCATGGGGAACCAGTTTGCCATGACTTTCTCGTCGCCGTTGGCTGCCTCGATGCTCAGCTCGTAGAGCTGCAAGAACTCTGTGGGGTCGGGGTGCCGTCGTAGCGCGGAGGCAAGTCTGGCTTGAACTTTCCTGGCCAGGCGACGCTACGCAGCTCAGGGGTGAAAGTGCGGCAGCCGGCCGTGGTTGCCGAGGCCTGTCTTGGAGGTGGGGCCTGGTCATGGTGCCCCTGCGTCGCTGCGGCACACGGTGCATGGCCCTGTCGCAGCAAGCAATCCTAGCGTAGCGGAGCTGGGAGTGGTGGAGCACTTCCTTGGGGACGGGGAATCTCTTGGCAGCTTCTTTCCTCGTGCGCTGGCACGCGGCGCCGTGGGTCGTGCCGCTGGACCACGCATGTTGGAGCGAGGACGCCGCCTTGGCACGGGGAGGCTGAGGTGCTCCCTGAGCCGGACGCCTCGGCGCAAGGGTGCCATCTTGTTGTGGAGGAGGCAGAGGCGCTCCGTGAGCCACGTCGCCTGCAGCTGGCGGAGGGCGAGACAGCGAGAGGGACAATGCAGGAGAGCATCCAGCGAGAGGGACAGTGCAGGAGAGCCTCCCGTGGCGATGCGGTCCAGCCAGTCCTCGTAGAGGTCATCGACCGGACAGTAACGCAGGAGCTCGCGTGCCGTGAGCAGTGCGGCCTGCGCGTCCGTGGGGGCGCGGCGAGCATGAGATGACGAGCCAGCCGGGGTCAGCGACGGGGTGGCGGTGTGGCCATCCCGGCGCACGAAGGGATGTAGCAAAGAGGCTTGCTGCTCATTCGCCGCCAGACTGGTGACGGCCTTGGCGGCGGGTGACAGAGAGCAACAGGGAGGCCTGCCGACAGGAGCCGTCTGAGCAACACGGGCGGCGAGGGCGGCCCGGCGCTTAGTGCAAGCTCGGCGAGCGTCGACCATGAGCTTGGTGGAGTGACGAAGCATGGGTCGACGAAGAAGAAGGCTTCGGCACACCCCTACCTGGAGCGCCAAATGTCGGATTTCGGGTTCCGTCAACACCCTTAAGGTTCAAACACTGGGGTGCGCGCGAAGATCTCTCCCTCACCGATCACGCCCACAAGCACTTCGCGATCTCTAAGGCTAGCTCGACGAACTCGCAACACAAGAGACACAAGATATATACTAGTTCGGGCCACCGTTGCGGTGTAATACCCTCCTCTAGTGGTGTGGTGGATTGCCTCTTGGGTTGAGGATGAACATTACAAGGGGAAGAACAACCTCCTGAGGTGAGGTGTTCTTGTGCTTGGTGGATGTGAGGATGGGTTGGATCCCCTCTAGTTGAGGTGGCTGCGGTCCTATTTATAGAGGCCCTGGTCCTCTCCCCAAATATTGAGCGGGAAGGGAGCCAACAACGGCCAATTTGAAAGGGGACAATTAGTACAAGTTATCCTGACAAAATCAGTCTTCGCCTGCAAAAGGCTCTGGTGGTGACGCCGCCTTGGGCTCCACGGTGACCTCCGTCCTGCTGGTCTTGGTCTCGTTGCACCTATATGGACACCTTTGCTTGACACCTCGGTACTCTTCGTCTGCGCTTGCCTCCTTAGCACCAAAGAGGAAACAAGGACACTGTGGACGCTGGCACCCGCCTGGCGCCCGCCTGGTCTCAATCGTCATGGCTCACGTCATTGGAACCTTGCGAGGTTTGCCTTGCCTTAATCTCTCCGCCCCTCGTGAGCCAGCTTGGTGAGGCCGCTCCTGAGGAGGTCTTGTGTCATCCGCCTCGCGAGGCTTGGCCCCTCGCGAGGGTCTTGAATGCTTGTTGGTGAAGTTGGGCCATACGGGCCCACTTGCAGGGCCACGCCGTGGGCCGCAGGCATGCAAGTCTGGGGACCCCCATTCCCAGAACGCTGACAGCGACAGCGCCCCCACATGTGTCACGTGGCTTCATGAACTGTAAGAGAGACACTGTGTAGCGTGCCATTGGAATTCTAATTTACGTGTTCTGCACATACTCAAAGTACTAGTAAGGTACACGTGCATTGCACGCATCAGATTTGGCAACCAAATTAAGAATAAATACCACACTATAGCATGTAAGCTTTGAGTCATGTATGCCTGATGTAGACGTTCATTTAATTCTTATAGTTCAACTCATTCAAAATCAATTAGTTTTTATAGAAAAGCTAGGGCCTCTTTGATTTGTAGGATTTCCAAAACGCAGGAATAGGAAAAACATGGGATTAGAGTGGAATGTCATCTTGAATCCTATAGGATTGTATGAGTGTTTGATTGTTCATAGAAAAAATGCCAGATCCTTTCAAACAGGTTTGAGTGGATGGGTTATTTCCTATGAAATCTAGTGCAAATGAATCCTATGGAAAAATTCCTATGGTTTACAATCCTTCGAATCAAACAACCAAGATAGGAAAAATTCCTAAGGATTAGAATCCTCCAAAATTCCTTTGAGAATCCTTTGAATCAAAGAAGCCCTTAATCTATTTTATGATTCATGAAATTGTGCGTTGTAAAGCATAAAGTAAAAAAAACAAATAATGGCAATTCAACTAGAAAAAAGATTGGGCAGTTATGATACGGAAGATTCTAGAATAAAGGAGAAGCACTTGTGTTTTGAGGTTTGTGCATTATGCTTAAGTTCAACCATGGAGTCTGCTAGATTGTACATGTAGCAAAATCTAGTGGGGGGCTAGAAGATGGTGCGAGGGGCCAAGTCGAGGGAGACTATGAAGGAGTGCACAAGTGTGAGATCGATATTTAGAGAGAGGGGGCGAGAACGTGCATTGTTGCACACAGTGGCGGAGCCATGAAAAATAAATGAGCTAGGGGGCCAAGCATTGCTAATCCTTTACGAGGAGGGCCAATTCATCAACTTAAACCATTTTAATAGCAATTGTCTAATGATCACTTTAATATTAGCCTCGATATATAGTGATGTTGGGGGGGGGGGGCAGGGCCCTTGCTGGCCCCTGTCTTCGCCACTGTGCCCGCATCTGAGAGATGAAGCGGAAGGCATGGATGATGAGAGGGGGGCGTTGGATATATAATTAATGTGGGTGTATTAGCTATGTAATCCTATATAGAGAGGTATAGATTGATCGATGTGGACGTGGGAAAGAGGGTGACACCTCACTAGATATATATATATATATATATTGATCGGTTTGTGTGGAAAACGGTGAAATACCTAGCTATATATACACACACATAGAGGAACATCAATCGTTGTGCATGCACGTGAGAGATAAAGAATGCCCGATATGATGGAGAGGGGGAGGTGTGTGTGTGCATGCATGGGAGACCGACCTGAAGAAAAAGATTGCATGTGTGCGATGGATAATGCCGGCTGGTAGTGTGTGTGCATGCAGGCACGAGAGAAAGTTAGTGGTACAATTATAAAGAGAAGACCACTATGTGGGTGTAAAGACTAGGTGAGGAAAGTTGAATTCAAATATTTAAATAAGAGATCATGATGTCTGAAACCCATGCATGCATGAATATAACTGAGATATGTGCGGTGTGGTTTGGAAACGAGCATGTTGTACTGTATACACATTGAACAAGGTCAGACTAATTTGAATTTGAGATACCGATGGCAGACATCGTTTGGCCACATTGCATCCGTGCATGGACACACTATTCTAACTGGAGATGATGGCTGGCTTTCGCATCACATATCTATATCTATACCCCTATATATTATATTTTATATTTTTATATAGTGTGCGGATAACTTTAACTTTGAAAGATGGCCGTTGGATGAAGCCAATCCGATGGTGCTGAGATGGCAAATGTGAGCACTACTGGCTGTTGGATATCATCTAGATTCCAACAGATTTTGCCACATGTACAATCTAGAAGACTCCATGGTTGAACTTAAGCATAATGCACAAACCTCAAAACACAAGCACTTCTTCTTTATTCTAGAATCTTCCGTATCAAAATTGCCCAAATGTTTGTCTACATGATCTACTATTATTTGTTTTTACTTTATGCTTTACAACGCACAATCCATGAATCTTAAAATAGATTGGCTTTCTTATAAAAACTAGATGATTTTGAATGAAATGAACTATAAGAATTAAACAAACATCTACATCATGCATATATGACTCAAAGCTTACATGCTATAATGTGGTATGTATAGTACCTAAATAGTTCATCCCCACTAACTTATTTGTTTTGACATGTAGCCTATCCACCTCATCAGCCTATCAACCTCAAATATTCTGCCATGTCATCGCCTCTCTACAGCCTTCGTCTAAAAAAGTGACCATTCGGTTTTTCTCTTGTGGTTTGTTTTTCTGCGCGTTTAGTTTTCTATTGCTAGCAAACTGGCAGCCCATAAGTCTAGCCTACATGGCGGCCCATCCGTTTCCAACCGTTCTATTTTATGCCACTAGCGAACTGGCAATAAAAGTAGCCCATCATAAATCCACCAGAAACGACTAGACGGGAACTGATCTAGGCGATGAAGAAAAAAATGAGTCGTCCTCTCCACTTCCATGCATCTTCTTTTGCCCTCCCTATAAATTAGCTCGAACTCCACATGATCCCAATACTACTTCTTCGTGCGATACATAAAGTGGTCATCGCCTCCATTTTCTGTAACAGACGAGCCACTCTAAAAGACCACACTAAAAGACCAGATGCATCATATCCTCCACCTCCTAGGCTCCCACTGCATTTTCCCTAATGAAAAAAGCAGCGCTTCGTCTGTGCATCTCATCTTCAGCCGCCGGCCCGCCGCCACGGGAATCCAGCTCTGCAATAGATGACCTGGTCACCACTCAAACATGTGGCTCGATCTCGGTGGAATCAGGCCTCGACATATTTAGGTGGGGTATTCCGGCGCGATCTCGACGAGGCATGGGGCGTGTCTTCGGCTGATGTGTGTTTAATGCCTTCAAGATTTCGTCTTCAAGGACGGACAACAACTGCGGCGCACAAAGCGTCGGGCGATGGTGTCTCTCTATGGCCAGGGTTGGCTTCAGGTGTTCTTCTTCTTCGTCTGCGGCTTCGTCATCCTTTGCGTATTGTACTATTGGAGGAGTACTACCTTAATACAAGTCCAGTAATACTGCGGTGTATACCTTTCAGAAACCCCGAAAAAATCCTTCCAAAAAAGTGAAAATTTGTCCGGGCACCATCAGCGCCTATTCTATTTGTTCCATGCTTCAAGGGCTAGAATTCCTTCTATTTATTTCCCATGGCCATTGGCACCTTTAGTTCTAGAACATCTATAGTTTGCAGACATAGTTTTTCTTCTACAAATGAATTTTATGTCATTTTTTCTGAAGGAACCCACCTTTTAAGTTAATTAAGTATTCTGCTCCTTTACTACTCTGCTTTGTTGAGAGATGCTTACTGAATTTCTTAACACAAGTTTTAATGCCGTGAATCAAACTAGCAGTTGTGCAATTGTTTTTTTATGTTAAGCATTTGATAGCTCAAGTGGTGCTATTCCAACACACTTAGATTTCGGTGGTGCTCTTGCTGATTGTCTTAATGCCACATGTTATTAAAAGGGAAAGCTTGCAATTCCCTTTGCGTTCTTGTCTCCATGTATATGTAGGTACCTTCCTTAACCTGCTCAAGTAGAGGGTGATTTATATGTTGCTTTCACCTACATCGTCATTTATTGCAGGTCTTTCAGCTGCAATATTTATTGGATTTCTCCTAAAAATATTCATTGGAACTATCAATTATGAAGTTCCATCTTCTTTATTCTACATGCACAATGTTACTGATCTCTATGCAATCTCAGTGTGTGATCTAATAACATGCACAAGATATATTACAACAAGACTCACATAGAATACACAATAAGTATATCAAAATGGCAATTCCTTTTGTCGCATCTCCATTTGAGAATACAGTTCTTAGTGTACAAAATTATTAATGTAAATGATACGATATTACTTATGCATAACACTATATTTGCTATCTTTATAATTATATTGCAAGTATTGTGTTCATTCCGAAAAAATCATCTTAAGATCATATCCATATTATTCAAACAAAGTTATTCCATTTATGCATTACCATGTGTGTAGGACTAAGAATTCCTGTAGCAATGCGTGGGGGAATTATCTAGTTTATTGATAATTTGGTTGACAAATCCCATGCATGGAATGCACGTGTACCTTACTAGTCTAAATGGTGTTTGTGTGTGTGTTGTGCATGTTAAACACATTGTACATAGTATCATACATCGTTTAGATTCCGAACATCTAGCTAGAGCATACATGTACTATGATTTGAATTCAACATAAAATGGATACATATATTTGAATTTGAGATCGTATGTACATGTAGTTCGTATTTATATAGAAATTTACTTCTCCTATATTCATGTCATGTGTTGTGAAGATAATATTTAGATGGTTGTATAACTAACCCGAGTACAATCCCATCCAAACAGGGAAAATGTACTCAAATTTGGTCCATGTGCTAGACAAAACACATTGTTTTTTTATTGTTGAGCGAAGTGCAAATTGTTTTGGTACTGTACACATTATGTTTGTTGTCCTGATTCTTTTAGTTTTTTTGTTGTATTTGAATGCATTTCTAGTAATATAGTAAAACACGACATGGCTTTCTCTAGTGATGATGTGTGAATTGTCTTTTTTGGGGGTACACATTAAGCTTGTTCTCCTGAAATTTCAAGCCGCGCCTTGTTATGCCGAAATTTCAAGCTAGCATCTCTGTCTATCATGCTGCGAAACTCCCGCCTCTTCAAGATGCACCTTGTTATCTCGAAATATTTAAGATATATCTTTGTCACGTTGTGCTCCGAAAACTCCCTCCATCTCAACCCGCGCCTTGCTATCCCAAAATTACAACGTGCGCAAAAACTCCCACCTCCTGCGAAATGCCCATGATACCCCTGAAGCGAAGAATCGCCTAGCTCAAATCGGTAGGGGTACTTTCGTAACTTACCCCACATTTCGGTCAAGCGTGTCCCTAAGCCATGGTTCCCCCTCCATCGCCTCCTTTTCACCATTTGAAATCCCAGGCCCCCATAACCTCTCCGCTCCAGCTGCGAAACCCCACCCTCCTCCGCCAGCCACCTCACCGCTTCCCAGCCGGAGCCTCTTCCCCGACGACGTCATCCACACCAACACCTCGACGTCCCTCATCCATCGTACCGGATGATGATCCGTCATCGATATCGTTGTCCCGCCGGTTCATCCACCCCGTCCTCCATCTCCAAGGAGTTGCCCTGATGTTCCCCTCGTCTTTCGCACCACCTCCATTCCCACACCACCGTCTTCACCTGCACCACCAGAAGAGCATCATCATCGCCGTTTCCTTGGATGAAGCTAAGGCCTAATCGGCGCCACCAAAGAGGTTGTACACTAATCGCCACATTTTCTTCTTCATTCGATATCACGGTGCTGCCGGCGCTCAGTCCCGAGCCGACATGGCACGGCTCCATCCACAGCAGCGTCGTCAGCGACTTCCTCCACGGCGTCGCTCCCTCAGCGGCGACGTCCACATCATTAGGAGCTACTGCTACTTTAGCTCTCGCTCGCGCTGCTGCTTTGCTCTTGATCTCGGTCCCCTGCCTGGTCTGCTCTTGCTATTGCTCTTGCTCTTGCTCGTGTTGCTGCTCTCGCTCTTACTCTTGCTTGCGATGCTGCTCCGATTTGGCTACACTTCAGTTGACTGAATCGACTTTTGTGTTAGTCAATTTTTAGGGGGTGGGGGCTCACTGGAGTTAAGGAAGAACCAACCACAACAGGGAGGGGCGCTCGCCAGAGAGGTACCCCACTATCTACCTTAGGGTTTAGGGTGGGAGTGGTGGTCGCCGGTAGTGGCGTGGGGATCGCCGGAGAAAAAGATCGGCACGGGGGGCCTAGAGGGATGGCCGAGGCGGTGGCGGACCGGCTGTGGAGAGTGGATTCGGGGCGGGCGGGGCAGCGCACCACCGGCCGCGGGTGGTGGGGGCGGCGGTTTGGACGGTGGTAGCTGGCGGCTCAGGGGGTGGAGGTTGAAGATGACCTGCTACATGACCAGCTGCCCCGGCTCTCGCAAGCGCTGCTGCTGCTTTTCTGCTACTAGTGCATTCATTTTCAATAGCAAAATTCAGTTTTGACAGCAAAATTCAGTTTCGACATTTAGGTTCAGTTTCGACAGTTAAATTAAGTTTCCACAGTTAAGTTCAGAGATGAGCGGCTGATGTATTTTACATCTAGCACTTTGTGGTTACGTATTTTACGTCATCCATTGGAGATGCTAATATAATTCCACTCGGGTTAACGTTGTCTCTCTTGTCCTGCTTCAGCCTCGGTGTCGTACAACTCACCGGAGCTCCTCCAACGACGAAACCCTCCATCACAGCGGAGCAGTACCCCAGGCTCCAACTCCAGACGCCTAAGATCTTCTTCCCCTCCTCCAACAGCAAAATCAGCCAGAGCATCCTCACCGACCAACCCAATCACGCTAACATCGACATGGCTTCGCCAAAGAGGTTGTACACTTGTTGCATCTCTTTTTTACTCTACATGTTATATATCTTGTCCACTGAGCACACGTAGTAACCTGAAATATGATTATTTTATCCTACTACATGACAAGCAGTGAGGTACCAGGCAACTTAGCTATCCGTGATGGACTCTCTTGAATGCCATCATTTTTTTTCTCTTCGCATTTGAGTTGTGCATTTGTCGATGGGCCTGGGAGTTGAGCTAGTAGGGCAGTGGCCTGGGTCCAAAGTAGTAGAAGTAGCACAAAAACATTTTTTGGGTGTAGGCTTTTCCTGCTCAAGCCTGCCTACTAGAATCGCCGGTACTTGAAAGGAAAAGTGAAGGAAAACATAGGAATTGGAAAGTTTCCTATGGTACTACCATCCATGCATTTGGTTCAAAGGAATGGAGCGAAGGAAAACTGTAGGATTTGTTCCTTTAGTGTCTCCTTGAAAGAAAAACCGTAGGAATTTTAATTTCCACTTGTCCTCCTTTTCAAATTCCTATTCATGAAGCATAAGACTAAGAGATAGTAACATAATAGCATTATAACCGTACATTTTCTTGTAGTTTGACTTAATCTCACCATGCTTCTTTGCATCCTGTGATCTTCCAATTCTTGTGAACCAAACACCCAGATTGGCAGAAATCCTATGTTTTTAAATTCTCTGTTTTGCACATGCATTCCTATCCCTACATTGTTAGAATCCTCAAATTCAAACAAGCCCTTACACAATTACTTCTGTTACAGATATGTGACAAAGAAAACCTTGTGTGGTTTGTCCTGCTCTTGCTGCGCTGTGTTCCACCCCAGCTCAGCTGCTCAAACGATGGAAGGGTTCACCACACTAGGGATCCGCTCTCCAGATTGTCTTTCGCCGCCTCAGATCTTCTTCCCCACCGCCGGCAGCCACGACAACTGCATTACCATCATCAACTGAGAAGATAACTTTGAGGACTACACGGGTCCACAAGAGAGGTCGCACTCTTCCATGTATGCTTACGTTATGCATCGCTTAATATGATGACATGCTACTTTATCATTGTGTTCACCTATTAGACTCCGAGTCGGGTCCAAACTAATGCTGAAACTTGAGTTTTTAAATGGTTGTGGGGTACATATTGGGGCAGCAATCAGTACTATCTGCCTATTATCTGGTTAATCTCGGGTGTCTACTATGAGTTTCATGTTGGGTGCAAACAAACATTAAAGGAGCCATTATCTCTATTTTTAACTAAAGTTATTATATGTCTGCTATCATTGGTTTTGGGTCTATCCACAGTTTGCTACCATCACTCCGGATTTGTGCATGCACTCCTTACATAATCTCACTATGTCTTATTCCTATGCGTGTCAGTTATCGTACACAATGAAACTAAACATGTAGAGCAAAAGAGACGAGCCTTGCATGGCAATAAAATTTCATGCAGATGTCGCTCCATGGTGGGCACAAAGGCAGCCCCCTCCACCCATTTCGGATTGTAATAAAGAGGAAGATAATTGTTCTGAGGGGGATTCATATGGAGAAGACCACTCCTATTTACTTATACGTCTCCAACATATCTATAATTTTTGATTGCTCCATGCCATATTATCTACTGTTTTGGACATTATTGGGCTTTACTACCCACTTTTATATTATTTTTGTGACTAACCTATTAACCGGAGGCCCAACCTAGAATTGCTGTTTTTTTTGCCTATTTTAGGGTTTCGAAGAAAAGGAATATCAAACAGAGTCCAAATGGAATGAAACCTTCGGGAACGTGATTTTCTCAACGAACAAGACCCAGGAGACTTGGACCCTACGTCAAGAAACAAAAGAGGAGGCCACGTGGTAGGGGGCGCGCCTACCCCCCCCCCCCAGGCGTGCCCTCCACCCTCGTGGGCTCCCTGTTGCTCCACTGACGTACTCCTTCCTCCTATATATACCTACGTACCCCCAAACGATCAGATACGGATCCAAAACCCTAATTCCACTACCACAACTTTCTGTATCCACGAGAGCCCATCTTGGGCCCTGTTCTGGAGCTCCGCCGAAGGGGGCATCAATCACGGAGGGCTTCTACATCAACACCATAGCCCCTCCGATGAAGTGTGAGTAGTTCACCTCAGACCTACGAGTCCATAGTTAGTATATAGATGGCTTGTTCTCTCTTTTTGGATCTCAATACAATGTTCTCCCCCTCTCTTGTGGAGAACTATTCGATGTAATCTTATTTTTGCGGTGTGTTTGTTGAGACCGATGAATTGTGGGTTTATGATCAAGTCTATCTATGAACAATATTTGAATCTTCTCTGAATTCTTTTATGTATGATTGGTTATCTTTGCAAGTCTCTTCGAATTATCAGTTTGGTTTGGCCTACTAGATTGATCTTTCTTGCAATGGGAGAAGTGCTTAGCTTTGGGTTCAATCTTGCGGTGTCCTTTCCCAGTGACAGTAGGGGCAGCAAGGCACGTATTGTATGGTTGCCATCAAGGATAACAAGATGGGGTTTTCATCACATTGCATGAGTTTATCCTTCTACATCATGTCATCTTGCTTAAGGCGTTACTCTGTTTTCATTAATTTAATACTCTAGATGCATGCTGGATAGCGGTCGATGAGTGGAGTAATAGTAGTAGATGCACGCATGAGTCGGTCTACTTGTCTCAAACGTGATGCCTATATACATGATCATGCCTAGATATTCTCATAGCTATGCTCAATTCTGTCAATTGCTCAACAGTAATTTGTTCGCCCACTGTAGAATACTTATGCTATTGAGAGAAGCCACTAGTGAAACCTATGCCCCCCGGGTCTATCTTCATCATATTAATGTCTTAATACTTAGTTATTTCCTTTGCTTATTTACTTTGCTTTTATTTTACTTTGCATCTTTATCACAAAAATACCAAAAATATTATCTTATCATATCTATCAGATCTCACTCTCGTAAGTGGCTGTGTAGGGATTGACAACCCCTTATCGCGTTGGTTGCGAGGATTTATTTGTTTTGTGCAGGTGCGAGGGACTCGCGCGTAGCCTCCTACTGGATTGATACCTTGGTTCTAAAAAACTGAGGGAAGTACCAACGCAGTGCTCAAGAGGTAGCAAGAAGGATTTCTGGCGCGGTTGCCGGGGAGGTCTACGCAAAAGTCAATATACCAAGTACCCATCACATACCCTTATCTCCCGCATTACATTATTTGCCATTTGCCTCTCGTTTTCCTCTCTCCCACTTCACCCTTGCCGTTTTATTCGCCCTCTCTCTCTCTATCCTCCCTCTCTTTCTCTATTTGCCTCTTTTTCCCTGCTTGCTTTTTGTTTGTGCGTTAGTTCATTTGCTTGTCGTCATGGCTAGTTCTTTACCTTTTGCCTCTATGTCTGAAATTGGGGAAATTATTGTCGATATGGACAATAATAATATCATGAAAAATTCTGATGCTCCTGCTAAAGAACCACCCATCTTACATACCAAAAATTCCGTGTTGGTAGTGGTAATATTATTGGAAAAGGAGTTATTCAAGATTTCTTTACTTGTGCCGGTGCTTTACCTTCCATCGGTAGTTCCATCTTCATAGAACTAGTAGTCTTGCGGATTCTATTGCCATGCTTGTAGTTTAACTTGAAAGACAATTCATGCACATGCACCCTTGCATACAAAGGATTTTCCTAGAATTTTCTAATATTGAACATTCTTCTGTTAAGCGTGCCGCTACTATCTTTTTGGCTCATGAGTTTAGATTCATAATAAAAGAGGCCAAATAAATCTTTGCGCATTATAGGGTGGACGCTTGTCGTCCTCCCATAGAGGCCATCCTTTTTGATCAAGAAGAAATAATGCGTTTTCAAGCTCTAGACTATGTTGCTTTCAATGAAAATCTTAGAAAAAGGGTTCCTACCAATGTTTTAGTTGATAGAATTTCTGAACTTAATGATGATTTGGCTATTCGAAATAATGAACTAGGATATTCTCTTGAATATAGGCTCACAAAGTTCTGTCAAAAGAATGCTTACAATGATGAATTGGTTGTGCAATACGAGGGACCAAAGGAGGAACCTATACCTCCTAAGGTTGATCTTGGGGACTTTTGCCCTATTGAATTTAGCCCTTTTGATTACTTTTGCTTTCCTCAAAGAAAACTTGCCGCCGAACATAGACAATATGAAATGAGTTTTAATGATCTATCTTATTATTATGGCAATACCTAGATCTATCCTTGCTTGTTATGCCAAGCTAGGGGCGTTAAACAATAGCGCTTGTTGGGAGGCAACCCAAATTTATTTTTATTCCTTGCTTTTTGCTCCTGTTTAGTAATAAATAATTTATCTAGCCTCTGTTTTGGTTGTGTTTTTTGTGTTTAATTAGTGTTTTTGCCAAGTAGAACCGTTGGGAAGACTTGGGGAAAGTCTTGTTACACTTGCTGTAAAAAACAGACACTTTAGCGCTCACGAGAACTGCTGCCATTTTTATTTGGAAAGTGCTATTTAGTTAATTATTTTTGAAGATGATTAATATATAAATTCCTCACGTCCATCAATTTATTTTAGAATTTTTGGGGTTCCAGATCTTGCGCTAGCTACAGATTACTACAGACTGTTCTGTTTTTTACAGATTCTGTTTTTCGTGTGTTGTGTGCTTATTTTGATGAATCTATGGCTAGTAAAATAGTTTATAAACCATAGAGAAGTTGGAATACAGTAGTTTTAACACCAATATAAATAAAGAATGAGTTCATTACAGTATCTTGAAGTGGTCTTTTGTTTTCTTTCGCTAACGGAGCTCACGAGATTTTCTACTTTGAGTTTTGTGTTGTGAAGTTTTCAAGTTTTGGGTAAAGATTTGATGGATTATGGAACAAGGAGGGGAAAGAGCCTAAGCTTGGGGATGCCCATGGCACCCCCAAGATAATATAAGGACACCTAAAAGCCAAAACTTGGGGATGCCCCGGAAGGCATCCCCTCTTTCGTCTACTTCTATCGGTAACTTTACTTGGAGATATATTTTTATTCACCACATGATATGTGTTTTGCTTGGAGCGTCTTGTATGATTTGAGTATTTACTTTTTAGTTTATCACAATCATCCTTGTTGTACACACCTTTCGAGAGAGCCATACATGATTTGGAATTTGTTAGAATACTCTATGTGCTTCGCTTATATCTTTTGAGTTATATAGTTTTTCTCCATTACTTCACTTATATCTTTTAGAGGACGGTGGTGGATTTGTTTTATAGAAACTATTGATCTCTTATGATTCACTTAGATTATTTTGAGAGTCTTAAATATCATGGTAATTTACTTAAAATCCTACTAGCACATATGCCCGTGCGTTGCAATGAGTGAATTTGCACTATGTTTAAAAAATTTGAACTATGTTGAACCACGCATGCTTCGCTGTGAAGTACGTAAATGCATGGTGTCATGAATTGAATTGCGCGGGTGACAAACTGGATCGTAGGAGAAGAGTCTCTAATGTCAAAAACGATTGATCAATAGGGTTCTTCGAGACAGGACTCATGGGAAATGATGGCCCTTGCCAAAGGACGACATTATGATGTTCCTCCACCACCACGTTGATAACTCACCCGGTGGCAAGCCAAACTCTTCATACGGAGCGAGTCAGCTTGCTAATTTTACGGGATGTCGCAGCTGAACGAGACCATATGAAGGAGGAGTTTGGACATGGGCACACGAAGAGGGGTTAATAGGTGCGATTACATAAACAATTTAGTCCATGCACATAAGATTTATGGACCTAGAAGAAATTTACTACATTAAAAACATTGCATTTTCTGAAAATAGCTTCTACGTGCGCCTAAAAAATGGCATTTCCATTTTGAGACCTAAGGAAGACACGGCTCCACTGTCTGGCCGCTTGAGTATGCAGCCAGTCCATCCATGTTTGAACCTCGGCTCTAGCGCGTGGTACTCATGAAGTTTTCTTCTATTAAAAAACGCCAACATGAGGACACTCAATAAAATTACAGTAAATTTTTAATCCCACAAGTTAGCACACGTCCTCATTTAATAAGTGGAAACTCTTTTGAATCATATGTTATACTTGATGAAGCTATGTACCTAGGGTAGGGTCATGGACCTGTCTTAACTGCCCTACCCAAGGACATCTCTAGAAGAAATCACCTTCAATCGACTTGGAGGTGTTCCACTCGACAGACTCGAAGACACTCGACCAGGAAGCAATCACTCGACCAAGATCCTACCACTCGACGGCCAGGAGACCTAAAGTCACTCCGCACGCTAACAGTCGGTCATTAACTAGCTTTTATGGTCATCATAGCACTTTATTAGGGGCGTTACCAGTAACGCCCGACCTTAATGTACTTAAAACCCTGCATAACTGAGGGCCGGAGGGGTCTGGCGAACTCTATATAAGCCACCCCCTCCTTAGTGTAAAGGGTTCGCACCCCTGTGATTCATACACACATAATCCAGTCGACCGCCTCCGAGCTCCGAGACGTAAGGCTATTACTTCCTCCGAGAAGGGCCTGAATTCGTAAACCTCATGTGCTTACAACTACTCCATAGCTAAGATCTTGCATCTCCATACCTACCCCCCTACATCACTGTCAGACTTAGAACCACGACAGTTGGCGCCCACCGTGGGGCAGGTGTCTTAGCGATTTGTTGGAGGAGTTGCGATCTTTTCCGATCCAAATCATCATGGTTTCTGGCGGAGTTTTGGTGGAGGGCCGCGAGATCCGTCTCGGCGCGCTCATGTTCATCGCCGACGACTCCGCTTGGCTTCAGGAGGCTCCGCTCGACGTGGACGCACTCCCTATCCACGGGGCAACACACTTTCGCGCGTGCGTCCGTGGCATCCTCTTGCGGCAACCATCGACCATTATCGGTCGGCCCCTGTGTTGTCCTCCCTCCCTGTTTCCCGCCGGCGCAAGCGCTCCGGTCGGTCGAGACTTCAGCGGTGGGTGAGACACGCGGTGGCACGCCAGTCGGCCACCCCTCAAGTCACGGCGATCGAGCCCGACGAATCCCTCTACGGCCTGTTCGACCTGTCGACTAGCTCCGCAGAGACCGCATCCGAGTGCGACAGCAGTGATCCGGCGGTGGAGGTTCTGATGGTCGATGGACCGCACAATCCTCCTGGTTTTCCCCGCACCGACGGAGGCGCATGTGGAGGCGACCCGTCGCATCCCCATGAGGAAATACTCCCCGAGCCTCCCACGTCACCGCAGAGAGAAGAACTTCGTCGCCAGAACATGGATGCACTGCACACTCCTATCGTTGGAGAAACCCCCGAGGCTCATGCCTTGGAGGACGCGCGCCTGGCAAACTTGGTTGAGCGCACTCGACTGGAGAACCTCCAGCGAGCACTCGACGAGTGTGCACGACAACGGGTTCCAGAATCTAGTCGACGTCAGCTGTTTCCGCCCCCGCAGGTATATCGAACTCCGATTCAGAATTTAGCAGCTGCAACCCGTATAGCAGAGTCGATTCAGCCTTCCCAGTCAGAGGCTGGCAGAGGCTTGCTGCAGATCAGAGCGTTACTCCGGGCAGCAGGAGACCAGAATTCCGCTGTTTCTCAGTCGTGGAATAGGATTCATAGCAGATCCATTGCTGCAGACACAATCCAGTCAGCTTATAGCCCAAGATCGCCCCTGAGGCGTGAGGGATGTGGGGACCGGCGTAATCAGTATAGGAACCGTGAGCAGTATGATCACCGATTCGATCGTGATGATCGATGTCGAGTGCCTACCCCTCCCCGAGGAGTGGATCGTATGTGCCTCGACAGCAGGATGATAGGCGCCCATATAGTGTTGGGCGAAGGATTCTAGTCGACCCCAGGGAACCAGGCTTTGATGCGAGATCCATTCTCGTTCAAGGTTTGGTCGACAGAAACAGAGCTCACCGAGAAGGTCATGACAGAGACGCACCTACCAGCAGCAGAGTACATGTTTCGGGGCCAGAGTGCTTTAGTAGAGCCATCAGGGCCGCTGTGATCCCTCCCAACTTCAGGTTGGCGACTGGAGTCAGTAAGTTCACTGGTGAGTCCAAGCCCGATACTTGGCTTGAAGACTACCGAGTGGCTGTCCAGATTGGCGGTGGCAATGATGAAGTGGCCATGAAGCACCTGCCTCTCATGTTGGAGGGCTCGGCCAGAGCGTGGCTGAATCAGTTAGCACCCAGCAGCATTTACACTTGGGAAGATCTCGCCCGAGTGTTTGTCACCACATTTGAAGGAACATGCAATCGACTGGCAGGGCTGACGGGACTGCGGTCTTGCGTGTAGAAGCCGATTACATCCAGAGATGGATCACGTTACATCACACGGTAGAGAATGTGCCTGATCACCAAGAAGTCTGTGCCTTCAAAGAAGGCGTCAAGTACAGAGAACTGAATCTGAAATTCGGTCGAACCGGAGACATGTCTCTAAATCGGATGATGGAGATTGCCACCAAGTACGCTAATGGTGAAGATGAAGATCGACTCTGGAGTGGCAAGCACAAGTCAGTCGCCCAAGAAACCGGAGGAGGAAATTCCAATTGGAAACAGAAGCGGAAAGCCGAGCCAGCTACTCCTGGGGAAGCCTTGGCTGTAACTCAAGGAAAGTTTAAGGGGAAACCCAAAGGGCCTTAGAACCCCAAGAAAGTTAAAGACCAAGACGGAAATGATGTGTTGGATTTGCCATGCCACATCCACACCAAGAAAGATGAAGAGGGTAAGCTCATTTACCCAAAACATACCACTCGACAGTGTCGGCTTTTGATCCAGCAATTCCAGGGCAAACAGCCCAAAGATAAGGAAAAGGAGTCAGGCAAAGTTGAGGACATGGAAGACAGTGATGATGGATACCCCCAGGTCAATTCCACCTTGATGATTTTTGCTGATGTTGAAAGCAAAAGTCGACTGAAAGTTATCAACCGTGAGGTGAATATGGTTGCTCCGGTGACACCCAGTTATCTGAAGTGGTCTCAGACTGCCATCACATTCGACCAATCCGATCACCCAACGCACATTGCCACCCCTGGGAGGCAAGCTTTGGTGGTCGACCCAGTTGTTGAAGGCACTCGACTGACCAAAGTCTTGATGGATGGTGGCAGTAGTTTGAACATACTGTATGCTGAGACGTTGAAAGGGATGGGCATTCCGATGTCTAGACTCAGTACCAGCAACATGAGTTTCCATGGAGTCATTCCTGGGAAGAAGGCTGAGTCACTCTGCCAAATTGCTCTTGATGTGGTTTTCGGTGATTCCAAGAATTATCGCAAAGAAAAGTTGACGTTCGAAGTTGTGGATTTCCAGAGTGCTTATCACGCTATTTTGGGCAGGCCAGCTTATGCACGCTTCATGGCTTGACCATGTTATGTGTATCTCAAATTGAAGATGCCTGGCCCTAAAGGTGTGATCACTGTTACGGGCAATCGGAAGAAAGCAAAAGAGTGTTTTCAGAAAGGCTCAAAGATCGCTGATGCTCATATGGCAGTGGTGGAGCTGCAGGAGTACCAGAAGACTACAGACCCGAGTGATTTGTTGCGAGCCAAGAAGCCCGCTACAGAATCAGCTTTTCAGTCGTCTGGTGAAATGAAGCCGGTTCACATTCACCCGACCGTTCCCAGTGCTGCTCTGACTCATATCTCAACAACACTCGACTCCAAATAGGAAGAAGCGCTCATCCAGTTCCTCCGTGAGAACTGGGACATCTTCACATGGAAGCCTTCTGACATGCCGGGTGTTCCCAGGGGGCTGGCTGAGCACCGCCTACGAGTCGACTCAAAAGTGAAACCTATCAAAGAACATCTCCGACGGTCCGCCGTCCAGAAGAGAAAGGCTATTGGTGAGGAGGTGGCTCGGCTCTTAGCAGCAGAGTTCATCCGAGAGATTTACCACTCCGAGTGGCTCGCCAACATTGTCATGGTCCCCAAGAAGGACAAGTCACTTCGCATGTGCATTGACTTTAAACATATCAATCGGGCCTGCCCGAAAGATCATTTTCCTCTCCCCCACATCGACCAGATAGTCGACTCGACTGCGGGATGTGAGCGACTGTCTTTTTTAGACGCCTATTCCAGGTACCATCAGATCCGTCTATATGGACCTGACGATATCAAAACAGCTTTCATCACTCCATTCGGGTGCTTCTGTTATGTTACCATGCCATTCGGCCTCAAGAATGCCGGAGCCACATTCATGAGGATGATTCAGAAGTGTTTGCTCACTCAAATCGGTCGGAATGTGGAAGCATACATGGATGATATTGTGGTCAAGTCATGGAAGGGTTCCGACCTGCTGACTGACCTTGCTGAAACCTTTGCCAACCTGAGGAGGTACGATATCAAGCTTAATCCATCAAAGTGCACATTCGGAGTTCCTAGCGGAAAGTTACTCGGTTTTCTCGTTTCCGAACGGGGAATCGACGCCAATCCAGAAAAAGTTGGTACTATACTCCGGATGAAACGTCCTGTGCGAGTGCACGACGTCCAGAAGCTTACTGGTTGCTTGGCCGCTTTAAGTCGATTCATCTCTCATCTCGGTGAAAAGGCATTGCCTCTTTATCGATTGATGAAGAAGTCAGACAAGTTCGAGTGGACTCCTCAAGCTGATGCAGCGTTTGCAGAGCTCAAAGCTCTGCTCTCCACCCAGCCGGTGCTTGCTGCCCCAATCAGCAAAGAGCCTTTGATGCTTTACATCACCGCCATGGGACAAGTCATCAGTACGGTACTTATGGTCGAGCGGGAAGAATAAGGAAAGGCCTTCAAAGTTCAGCGCCCAGTATATTATATTTCTGAAGTTTTGACCCCGTCGAAGCAAAGATATCCTCATTATCATAAGCTTGTATATGGGATTTATATGACCACAAAGAAGGTTGCTCACTACTTCTCTGATCATTCCATTACAGTCGTCAGCGACGCTCCATTGTCAGAGATCCTGCACAACAGAGATGCAACTGGTCGAGTGGCAAAATGGGCGATTGAACTCCTTCCTCTAGATATCAAGTTTGAGGCAAAGAAAGCTATCAAGTCCCAAGCAATAGCAGATTTCATCGCCGAGTGGATTGAACAACAACTGCCGACTCAGGTTCACTCGGAGCATTGGACCATGTTCTTCGACGGTTCCAAAATGCTAATGGTTCCGGTGCCGGGGTAGTATTGATCGCCCCCCGAGGAGATAAGCTCAAATATGTTCTTCAAATCCACTTTGATTCCTCCAATAATGAAGCAGAATATGAAGCACTTTTATATGGGTTGCGCATGGCCATTTCACTCGGCGTCCGTCGCCTCATGGTCTATGGCGACTCAGATTTGGTGGTTAATCAAGTGATGAAGGAGTGGGACATCACAAGTCTGGCCATGACTGGTTATTGCAATGCAGTGAGAAAGCTGGAGAAGAAAATCGAGGGGTTAGAACTTCATCACGTACCCCGACTGAAAAATCAAGCAGCTGATGATTTGGCGAAAATAGGTTCCAAAAGAGAAGCTATTCCCAGCAATGTGTTTTTGGAACACATCCACACACCATCAGTTCAGGAGTATCCTTTCACTGAAGAAGCCTCGCAGCCAAAAAGTGCCACGGATCCGATTGAAGTTGAAGTTCCAGCTGTGGTCGACCTGATCATGGAAGTTTTGGTCATCACTCCCGACTGGACGGTACCGTACATCGTGTACATCCTAAGGAAAGAACTCCCAGAGGACGAAGAAGAGGCTCGACAGATCGTCCATTGATCCAAGGCCTTTACAGTCATAAAGGGACAGTTGTATAGAAAAAGCGCGACTGGAGTCAGTCAGAAGTGTATAACACCAGAAGAAGGTTAGACAATCCTTGATGATATCCACTCAGGGACCTGTGGTCATCATGCATCCTCTCGGACCATTGTGGCTAAAGCATACCGAGCGGGATTCTAATGGCCAAGGGCGAATGAAATGGCAAAAGAGATAGTCGACAAATGTGAAGGATGTCAGTTTTACTCCAATATGTCGCACAAACCCGCGTCAGCCCTGAAAACCATTCCACTCGTCTGGCCCTTCGCTGTTTGGGGACTGGACATGGTTGGACCACTGAGAACGGGCAGGAGCGGCTTCACTCATGTGCTACTAGCAGTCAACAAGTTCACCAAATGGATTGAAGCTAAGCCTATCAAGAATCTTGATGCTTGCACTGCTATCAATTTCATCAGAGAGTTGATATTCAGATATGGAGTTCCGCACAACATCATCACTGACAATGGGTCAAACTTCTATTCTGACAAATTCAGAGCCTTTTGCGCCTCTCAAGGCACACGAGTCGACTACGCTTCAATCGCTCACCCCTAGTTGAATGGACAAGAGGAAAGAGCAAACGGCTTAATTCTCAAAGGACTGAAACCCTAACTGATGCGCAATCTCAAGAACGCAGCAGGTGCATGGGTCGACGAGCTTCCATTAGTTCTTTGGGGATTGAGGACAACCCCGAACCGATCGATTGGAAGAACCCCATTCTTTCTGGTCTACGAGCCGAAGCAGTTTTGCCGAGTGACCTGCTTCACAACACACCCCGAGTCGAGCTCTACTCTGAAGATGAAGCAGAACAAGCCCGGCAGGACGCAGTCGACCTCCTGGAAGAAGAAAGAGAAATGGCCATGATCTGATCGACCATCTATCAGCAAGACTTGCGTCGATTCCATGCCAGAAATGTGAAGAGTCGAGCCTTCCAAGAAGGAGACTTGGTCCTCCAAGTGGATCAACAGAAACCACACAAACTCGCTCCTACTTGGGAAGGTCCCTTCATAGTCACCAGAGTCCTCCAATGGAGCGTACCACCTTTATAATGTTGATCGCCAGATTGATGAGCCACGAGCCTAGAATGCGGAACTGCTCCGCCCCTTTTATACTTGAATTTTCACTCGGATGAGATGTAATAAGAAAAACTTCTGTAGTTTATTTATCAAAGACAAGAGCATTATAATTTTCCCAGTGATTGTTATTGTTTTTGTTTGCGAGAGAAATCCCCAAGTGGGTGGCTTAGCTACGAATCCGTTTAGCCTAAGTTTGTAAAAATAATTTCCTACCGAGTGGTGAGCCAGCCTCTCACTCGGAGGCTTAGCTGCGAACCCGTTTCGCCTAAGTGTTTGAAAATCCTACTAAGTGGTGAGCCAGCCTCCCACTCGAGGGCTTAGCTGCGAACCCGTTTCGCCTAAGTGTTTGAAAATCCTCCCGGGTGGTGAGCCAGCCTCCCACTCGGGGGCTTAGCTGCAGTCCAGTAATCGCCTAAGTATTTTAAAATCCTACCGAGTGGTGAGCCAGCCTCCCACTCGGGGGCTTAGCTACAGTCCAGTACTCGCCTAAGTATTTGAAAATCCTACCGAGTGGTGAGCCAGCCTCCCACTCGGGGGCTTAGATGCAGTCCAGTACTC